>NW_027620090.1:0-18223 GCF_964187855.1 Myxine glutinosa
AAGTGCGAAAAGTGGTTTTTCAACACTAACACAAGTGCGAAAAGTGGTTTTTCAACACTAACACAAGTGCGAAAAGTGTTTTTTCCACACTAATACAAGTGCAAAAGTGGTTTCCTGCACCAACACAAGTGCGAAAAGTGGTTTTTCAACACTAACACAAGTGCGAAAAGTGGTTTTTCAACACTAACACAAGTGCGAAAAGTGGTTTTTCAACACTAACACAAGTGCGAAAAGTGTTTTTTCCACACTAATACAAGTGCAAAAGTGGTTTCCTGCACCAACACAAGTGCCAAAAGTGATTTTTCAACACTAACACAAGTGCAAAAAGTGGTTTTTCAACACTAACACAAGTGCGAAAAGTGGTTTTTCAACACTAACACAAGTGCGAAAAGTGTTTTTTCCACACTAATACAAGTGCAAAAGTGGTTTCCTGCACCAACACAAGTGCGAAAAGTGGTTTTTCAACACTAACACAAGTGCGAAAAGTGGTTTTTCAACACTAACACAAGAGCGAAAAGTGGTTTTTCAACACTAACACAAGTGCGAAGAAGTGTTTTTTCCACACTAATACAACTGCAAAAGTGGTTTCCTGCACTAACACAATTGCAAAAAGTGGTTTTTCAACACTAACACAAGTGCGAAAAGTGGTTTTTCAACACTAACACAAGTGCGAAAAGTGTTTTTTCCACACTAATACAAGTGCAAAAGTGGTTTCCTGCACCAACACAAGTGCGAAAAGTGGGTTTTCAACACTAACACAAGTGCGAAAAGTGGTTTTTCAACACTAACACAAGTGCAAAAAGTGGTTTTTCAACACTAACACAAGTGCAAAAAGTGTTTTTTTCCACACTAATACAAGTGCAAATGTGGTTTCCTGCACCAACACAAGTGCGAAAAGTGGTTTTTCAACACTAACACAAGTGCCAAAAGTGGTTTTTCAACACTATCACAAGTGCAAAAAGTGTTTTTTCCACACTAATACAAGTGCAAAAGTGGTTTCCTGCACCAACACAAGTGCGAAAAGTGGTTTTTCAACACTAACACAAGTGCCAAAAGTGGTTTTTCAACACTATCACAAGTGCAAAAAGTGTTTTTTTCCACACTAATACAAGTGCAAATGTGGTTTCCTGCACCAACACAAGTGCGAAAAGTGGTTTTTCAACACTAACACAAGGTGCGAAAAGTGGTTTTTCAACACTAACACAAGTGCGAAAAGTGGTTTTTCAACACTAACACAAGTGCGAAAAGTGTTTTTTTCCACACTAATACAAGTGCAAAAGTGGTTTCCTGCACCAACACAAGTGCGAAAAGTGGTTTTTCAACACTAACACAAGTGCGAAAAGTGGTTTTTCAACACTAACACAACTGCGAAAAGTGGTTTTTCAACACTAACACAAGTGCGAAAAGTGTTTTTTCCACACTAATACAAGTGCAAAAGTGGTTTCCTGCATCAACACAAGTGCGAAAAGAGGTTTTTCAACACTAACACAAGTGCGAAAAGTGATTTTTCAACACTAACACAAGTGCGAAAAGTGTTTTTCTACACTAATACAAGTGCAAAAGTGGTTTCCTGCACCAACACAAGTGCGAAAAGTGATTTTTCAACACTAACACAAGTGCGAAAAGTGGTTTTTCAACACTAACACAAGTGCGAAAAGTGTTTTTCCACACTAATACAAGTGCAAAAGTGGTTTCCTGCACCAACACAAGTGCGAAAGTGGTTTTTCAACACTAACACAAGTGCGAAAAGTGGTTTTTCAACACTACACAAGTGCGAAAGTGGTTTTTCAACACCAACACAAGTGCGAAAAGTGTTTTTTCCACACTAATACAAGTGAAAAAGTGGTTTCCTGCACCCAACACAAGTGCGAAAAGTGGTTTTTCAACACTAACACAAGTGCGAAAAGTGGTTTTTCAACACTAACACAAGTGTGAAAAGTGGTTTTTCAACACTATCACAAGTGCTAAAAGTGTTTTTTCCACACTAATACAAGTGCAAAAGTGGTTTCCTGCACCAACACAAGTGCGAAAAGTGGTTTTTCAACACTAACACAAGTGCGAAAAGTGGGTTTTTCAACACTAACACAAGTGCGAAAAGTGGTTTTTCAACACTAACACAAGTGCGAAAAGTGGTTTTTCAACACTAACACAAGTGCGAAAAGTGGTTTTTCAACACTATCACAAGTGCAAAAAGTGTTTTTTCCACACTAATACAAGTGCAAAAGTGGTTTCCTGCACCAACACAAGTGCGAAAAGTGGTTTTTCAACACTAACACAAGTGCGAAAAGTGTTTTTTCAACACTAACACAAGTGCGAAAAGTGGTTTTTCAACACTAACACAAGTGCGAAAAGTGTTTTTTCCACACTAATACAAGTGCAAAAGTGGTTTCCTGCACCAACACAAGTGCGAAAAGTGGTTTTTCAACACTAACACAAGTGCGAAAAGTGTTTTTTCCACACTAATACAAGTGCAAAAGTGGTTTCCTGCACTAACACAAGTGCGAAAAGTGGTTTTTCAACACTAACACAAGTGCGAAAAGTGGTTTTTCAACACTAACACAAGTGCGAAAAGTGTTTTTTCCACACTAATACAAGTGCAAAAGTGGTTTCCTGCACCAACACAAGTGCGAAAAGTGGTTTTTCAACACTAACACAAGTGCGAAAAGTGGTTTTTTCAACACTAACACAAGTGCGAAAAGTGGTTTTTCAACACTAACACAAGTGCGAAAAGTGGTTTTTCATCACTAACACAAGTGCGAAAAGTGGTTTTTCAACAATAACACAAGTGCGAAAAGTGTTTTTTCCACACTAATACAAGTGCAAAAGTGGTTTCCTGCACCAACACAAGTGCGAAAAGTGGTTTTTCAACACTAACACAAGTGCGAAAAGTGGTTTTTCAACACTAACACAAGTGCGAAAAGTGGTTTTTCAACACTATCACAAGTGCAAAAAGTGTTTTTTCCACACTAATACAAGCGCAAAAGTGGTTTCCTGCACCAACACAAGTGCGAAAAGTGGTTTTTCAACACTAACACAAGTGCGAAAAGTGGTTTTTCAACACTAACACAAGTGCGAAAAGTGTTTTTTCCACACTAGTACAAGTGCAAATGTGGTTTCCTGCACCAACACAAGTGCGAAAAGTGGTTTTTCAACACTAACACAAGTGCGAAAAGTGGTTTTTCAACACTAACACAAGTGCCAAAAGTGGTTTTTCAACACTATCACAAGTGCAAAAAGTGTTTTTTCCACACTAATACAAGTGCAAATGTGGTTTCCTGCACCAACACAAGTGCGAAAAGTGGTTTTTCAACACAAACACAAGTGCAAAAAGTGGTTTTTCAACACTAACACAAGTGCAAAAAGTGGTTTTTCAACACTAACACAAGTGCGAAAAGTGGTTTTTCAACACTAACACAAGTGCGAAAAGTGTTTTTTCCACACTAATACAACTGCAAAAGTGGTTTCCTGCACCAACACAAGTGCGAAAAGTGGTTTTTCAACACTAACACAAGTGCGAAAAGTGGTTTTTCAACACTAACACAAGTGCGAAAAGTGTTTTTTCCACACTAATACAAGTGCAAAAGTGGTTTCCTGCACCAACACAAGTGCGAAAAGTGGTTTTTCAACACTAACACAAGTGCGAAAAGTGGTTTTTCAACACTAACACAAGTGCAAAAAGTGTTTTTTCCACACTAACACAAGTGCGAAAAGTGTTTTTTCCACACTAATACAAGTGCAAAAGTGGTTTCCTGCACCAACACAAGTGCGAAAAGTGGTTTTTCAACACTAACACAAGTGCGAAAAGTGGTTTTTCAACACTAACACAAGTGCGAAAAGTGGTTTTTCAACACTAACACAAGTGCGAAAAGTGTTTTTTCCACACTAATACAAGTGCAAAAGTGGTTTCCTGCACCAACACAAGTGCCAAAAGTGATTTTTCAACACTAACACAAGTGCAAAAAGTGGTTTTTCAACACTAACACAAGTGCGAAAAGTGGTTTTTCAACACTAACACAAGTGCGAAAAGTGTTTTTTCCACACTAATACAAGTGCAAAAGTGGTTTCCTGCACCAACACAAGTGCGAAAAGTGGTTTTTCAACACTAACACAAGTGCGAAAAGTGGTTTTTCAACACTAACACAAGAGCGAAAAGTGGTTTTTCAACACTAACACAAGTGCGAAAAGTGTTTTTTCCACACTAATACAACTGCAAAAGTGGTTTCCTGCACTAACACAATTGCAAAAAGTGGTTTTTCAACACTAACACAAGTGCGAAAAGTGGTTTTTCAACACTAACACAAGTGCGAAAAGTGTTTTTTCCACACTAATACAAGTGCAAAAGTGGTTTCCTGCACCAACACAAGTGCGAAAAGTGGTTTTTCAACACTAACACAAGTGCGAAAAGTGGTTTTTCAACACTAACACAAGTGCAAAAAGTGGTTTTTCAACACTAACACAAGTGCAAAAAGTGTTTTTTCCACACTAATACAAGTGCAAATGTGGTTTCCTGCACCAACACAAGTGCGAAAAGTGGTTTTTCAACACTAACACAAGTGCCAAAAGTGGTTTTTCAACACTATCACAAGTGCAAAAAGTGTTTTTTCCACACTAATACAAGTGCAAAAGTGGTTTCCTGCACCAACACAAGTGCGAAAAGTGGTTTTTCAACACTAACACAAGTGCCAAAAGTGGTTTTTCAACACTATCACAAGTGCAAAAAGTGTTTTTTCCACACTAATACAAGTGCAAATGTGGTTTCCTGCACCAACACAAGTGCGAAAAGTGGTTTTTCAACACTAACACAAGTGCGAAAAGTGGTTTTTCAACACTAACACAAGTGCGAAAAGTGGTTTTTCAACACTAACACAAGTGCGAAAAGTGTTTTTTCCACACTAATACAAGTGCAAAAGTGGTTTCCTGCACCAACACAAGTGCGAAAAGTGGTTTTTCAACACTAACACAAGTGCGAAAAGTGGTTTTTCAACACTAACACAACTGCGAAAAGTGGTTTTTCAACACTAACACAAGTGCGAAAAGTGTTTTTTCCACACTAATACAAGTGCAAAAGTGGTTTCCTGCATCAACACAAGTGCGAAAAGAGGTTTTTCAACACTAACACAAGTGCGAAAAGTGATTTTTCAACACTAACACAAGTGCGAAAAGTGTTTTTCTACACTAATACAAGTGCAAAAGTGGTTTCCTGCACCAACACAAGTGCGAAAAGTGATTTTTCAACACTAACACAAGTGCGAAAAGTGGTTTTTCAACACTAACACAAGTGCGAAAAGTGTTTTTTCCACACTAATACAAGTGCAAAAGTGGTTTCCTGCACCAACACAAGTGCGAAAAGTGGTTTTTCAACACTAACACAAGTGCGAAAAGTGGTTTTTCAACACTAACACAAGTGCGAAAAGTGGTTTTTCAACACCAACACAAGTGCGAAAAGTGTTTTTTCCACACTAATACAAGTGAAAAAGTGGTTTCCTGCACCAACACAAGTGCGAAAAGTGGTTTTTCAACACTAACACAAGTGCGAAAAGTGGTTTTTCAACACTAACACAAGTGTGAAAAGTGGTTTTTCAACACTATCACAAGTGCAAAAAGTGTTTTTTCCACACTAATACAAGTGCAAAAGTGGTTTCCTGCACCAACACAAGTGCGAAAAGTGGTTTTTCAACACTAACACAAGTGCGAAAAGTGGTTTTTCAACACTAACACAAGTGCGAAAAGTGGTTTTTCAACACTAACACAAGTGCGAAAAGTGGTTTTTCAACACTAACACAAGTGCGAAAAGTGGTTTTTCAACACTATCACAAGTGCAAAAAGTGTTTTTTCCACACTAATACAAGTGCAAAAGTGGTTTCCTGCACCAACACAAGTGCGAAAAGTGGTTTTTCAACACTAACACAAGTGCGAAAAGTGTTTTTTCAACACTAACACAAGTGCGAAAAGTGGTTTTTCAACACTAACACAAGTGCGAAAAGTGTTTTTTCCACACTAATACAAGTGCAAAAGTGGTTTCCTGCACCAACACAAGTGCGAAAAGTGGTTTTTCAACACTAACACAAGTGCGAAAAGTGTTTTTTCCACACTAATACAAGTGCAAAAGTGGTTTCCTGCACTAACACAAGTGCGAAAAGTGGTTTTTCAACACTAACACAAGTGCGAAAAGTGGTTTTTCAACACTAACACAAGTGCGAAAAGTGTTTTTTCCACACTAATACAAGTGCAAAAGTGGTTTCCTGCACCAACACAAGTGCGAAAAGTGGTTTTTCAACACTAACACAAGTGCGAAAAGTGGTTTTTCAACACTAACACAAGTGCGAAAAGTGGTTTTTCAACACTAACACAAGTGCGAAAAGTGGTTTTTCATCACTAACACAAGTGCGAAAAGTGGTTTTTCAACAATAACACAAGTGCGAAAAGTGTTTTTTCCACACTAATACAAGTGCAAAAGTGGTTTCCTGCACCAACACAAGTGCGAAAAGTGGTTTTTCAACACTAACACAAGTGCGAAAAGTGGTTTTTCAACACTAACACAAGTGCGAAAAGTGGTTTTTCAACACTATCACAAGTGCAAAAAGTGTTTTTTCCACACTAATACAAGCGCAAAAGTGGTTTCCTGCACCAACACAAGTGCGAAAAGTGGTTTTTCAACACTAACACAAGTGCGAAAAGTGGTTTTTCAACACTAACACAAGTGCGAAAAGTGTTTTTTCCACACTAGTACAAGTGCAAATGTGGTTTCCTGCACCAACACAAGTGCGAAAAGTGGTTTTTCAACACTAACACAAGTGCGAAAAGTGGTTTTTCAACACTAACACAAGTGCCAAAAGTGGTTTTTCAACACTATCACAAGTGCAAAAAGTGTTTTTTCCACACTAATACAAGTGCAAATGTGGTTTCCTGCACCAACACAAGTGCGAAAAGTGGTTTTTCAACACAAACACAAGTGCAAAAAGTGGTTTTTCAACACTAACACAAGTGCAAAAAGTGGTTTTTCAACACTAACACAAGTGCGAAAAGTGGTTTTTCAACACTAACACAAGTGCGAAAAGTGTTTTTTCCACACTAATACAACTGCAAAAGTGGTTTCCTGCACCAACACAAGTGCGAAAAGTGGTTTTTCAACACTAACACAAGTGCGAAAAGTGGTTTTTCAACACTAACACAAGTGCGAAAAGTGTTTTTTCCACACTAATACAAGTGCAAAAGTGGTTTCCTGCACCAACACAAGTGCGAAAAGTGGTTTTTCAACACTAACACAAGTGCGAAAAGTGGTTTTTCAACACTAACACAAGTGCAAAAAGTGTTTTTTCCACACTAATACAAGTGCAAATGTGGTTTCCTGCACCAACACAAGTGCGAAAAGTGGTTTTTCAACACTAACACAAGTGCGAAAAGTGGTTTTTCAACACTAACACAAGTGCCAAAAGTGGTTTTTCAACACTATCACAAGTGCAAAAAGTGTTTTTTCCACACTAATACAAGTGCAAATGTGGTTTCCTGCACCAACACAAGTGCGAAAAGTGGTTTTTCAACACTAACACAAGTGCGAAAAGTGGTTTTTCAACACTAACACAAGTGCGAAAAGTGGTTTTTCAACACTAACACAAGTGCGAAAAGTGTTTTTTCCACACTAATACAAGTGCAAAAGTGGTTTCCTGCACCAACACAAGTGCGAAAAGTGGTTTTTCAACACTAACACAAGTGCGAAAAGTGGTTTTTCAACACTAACACAACTGCGAAAAGTGGTTTTTCAACACTAACACAAGTGCGAAAAGTGTTTTTTCCACACTAATACAAGTGCAAAAGTGGTTTCCTGCATCAACACAAGTGCGAAAAGAGGTTTTTCAACACTAACACAAGTGCGAAAAGTGATTTTTCAACACTAACACAAGTGCGAAAAGTGTTTTTCTACACTAATACAAGTGCAAAAGTGGTTTCCTGCACCAACACAAGTGCGAAAAGTGATTTTTCAACACTAACACAAGTGCGAAAAGTGGTTTTTCAACACTAACACAAGTGCGAAAAGTGTTTTTTCCACACTAATACAAGTGCAAAAGTGGTTTCCTGCACCAACACAAGTGCGAAAAGTGGTTTTTCAACACTAACACAAGTGCGAAAAGTGGTTTTTCAACACTAACACAAGTGCGAAAAGTGGTTTTTCAACACCAACACAAGTGCGAAAAGTGTTTTTTCCACACTAATACAAGTGAAAAAGTGGTTTCCTGCACCAACACAAGTGCGAAAAGTGGTTTTTCAACACTAACACAAGTGCGAAAAGTGGTTTTTCAACACTAACACAAGTGTGAAAAGTGGTTTTTCAACACTATCACAAGTGCAAAAAGTGTTTTTTCCACACTAATACAAGTGCAAAAGTGGTTTCCTGCACCAACACAAGTGCGAAAAGTGGTTTTTCAACACTAACACAAGTGCGAAAAGTGGTTTTTCAACACTAACACAAGTGCGAAAAGTGGTTTTTCAACACTAACACAAGTGCGAAAAGTGGTTTTTCAACACTAACACAAGTGCGAAAAGTGGTTTTTCAACACTATCACAAGTGCAAAAAGTGTTTTTTCCACACTAATACAAGTGCAAAAGTGGTTTCCTGCACCAACACAAGTGCGAAAAGTGGTTTTTCAACACTAACACAAGTGCGAAAAGTGTTTTTTCAACACTAACACAAGTGCGAAAAGTGGTTTTTCAACACTAACACAAGTGCGAAAAGTGTTTTTTCCACACTAATACAAGTGCAAAAGTGGTTTCCTGCACCAACACAAGTGCGAAAAGTGGTTTTTCAACACTAACACAAGTGCGAAAAGTGTTTTTTCCACACTAATACAAGTGCAAAAGTGGTTTCCTGCACTAACACAAGTGCGAAAAGTGGTTTTTCAACACTAACACAAGTGCGAAAAGTGGTTTTTCAACACTAACACAAGTGCGAAAAGTGTTTTTTCCACACTAATACAAGTGCAAAAGTGGTTTCCTGCACCAACACAAGTGCGAAAAGTGGTTTTTCAACACTAACACAAGTGCGAAAAGTGGTTTTTCAACACTAACACAAGTGCGAAAAGTGGTTTTTCAACACTAACACAAGTGCGAAAAGTGTTTTTTCCACACTAATACAAGTGCAAAAGTGGTTTCCTGCACCAACACAAGTGCGAAAAGTGGTTTTTCAACACTAACTCAAGTGCGAAAAGTGGTTTTTCAACACTAACACAAGTGCGAAAAGTGGTTTTTCAACACTAACACAAGTGCGAAAAGTGTTTTTTCCACACTAATACAAGTGCAAAAGTGGTTTCCTGCACCAACACAAGTGCGAAAAGTGGTTTTTCAACACTAACACAAGTGCGAAAAGTGGTTTTTCAACACTAACACAAGTGCGAAAAGTGTTTTTTCAACACTAACACAAGTGCGAAAAGTGTTTTTTCCACACTAATACAAGTGCAAAAGTGGTTTCCTGCACCAACACAAGTGCCAAAAGTGATTTTTCAACACTAACACAAGTGCAAAAAGTGGTTTTTCAACACTAACACAAGTGCGAAAAGTGGTTTTTCAACAATAACACAAGTGCGAAAAGTGTTTTTTCGACACTAATACAAGTGCAAAAGTGGTTTCCTGCACCAACACAAGTGCGAAAAGTGGTTTTTCAACACTAACACAAGTGCGAAAAGTGGTTTTTCAACACTAACACAAGAGCAAAAAGTGGTTTTTCAACACTAACACAAGTGCGAAAAGTGTTTTTTCCACACTAATACAACTGCAAAAGTGGTTTCCTGCACTAACACAATTGCAAAAAGTGGTTTTTCAACACTAACACAAGTGCGAAAAGTGGTTTTTCAACACTAACACAAGTGCGAAAAGTGTTTTTTCCACACTAATACAAGTGCAAAAGTGGTTTCCTGCACCAACACAAGTGCGAAAAGTGGTTTTTCAACACTAACACAAGTGCGAAAAGTGGTTTTTCAACACTAACACAAGTGCAAAAAGTGGTTTTTCAACACTAACACAAGTGCAAAAAGTGTTTTTTCCACACTAATACAAGTGCAAATGTGGTTTCCTGCACCAACACGAGTGCGAAAAGTGGTTTTTCAACACTAACACAAGTGCGATAAGTGGTTTTTCAACACTAACACAAGGGCCAAAAGTGGTTTTTCAACACTATCACAAGTGCAAAAAGTGTTTTTTCCACACTAATACAAGTGCAAATGTGGTTTCTGCACCAACACAAGTGCGAAAAGTGGTTTTTCAACACTAACACAAGTGCAAAAAGTGGTTTTTCAACACTAACACAAGTGCGAAAAGTGGTTTTTCAACACTAACACAAGTGCGAAAAGTGTTTTTTCCACACTAATACAACTGCAAAAGTGGTTTCCTGCACCAACACAAGTGCGAAAAGTGGTTTTTCAACACTAACACAAGTGCGAAAAGTGGTTTTTCAACACTAACACAAGTGCGAAAAGTGTTTTTTCCACACTAATACAAGTGCAAAAGTGGTTTCCTGCACCAACACAAGTGCGAAAAGTGGTTTTTCAACACTAACACAAGTGCGAAAAGTGGTTTTTCAACACTAACACAAGTGCGAAAAGTGGTTTTTCAACACTAATACAAGTGCAAAAGTGGTTTCCTGCACCAACACAAGTGCAAAAAGTGGTTTTTCAACACTACAACAAGTGCGAAAAGTGGTTTTTCAACACTAACACAACTGCGAAAAGTGGTTTTTCAACACTAACACAAGTGCGAAAAGTGTTTTTTCCACACTAATACAAGTGCAAAAGTGGTTTCCTGCACCAACACAAGTGTGAAAAGAGGTTTTTCAACACTAACACAAGTGCGAAAAGTGATTTTTCAACACTAACAAGTGCGAAAAGTGTTTTTCCACACTAATACAAGTGCAAAAGTGGTTTCCTGCACCAACACAAGTGCGAAAAGTGTTTTTTCAACACTAACACAAGTGCGAAAAGTGGTTTTTCAACACTAACACAAGTGCGAAAAGTGTTTTTTCCACACTAATACAAGTGCAAAAGTGGTTTCCTGCACCAACACAAGTGCGAAAAGTGGTTTTTCAACACTAACACAAGTGCGAAAAGTGGTTTTTCAACACCAACACAAGTGCGAAAAGTGTTTTTTCCACACTAATACAAGTGAAAAAGTGGTTTCCTGCACCAACACAAGTGCGAAAAGTGGTTTTTCAACACTAACACAAGTGCGAAAAGTGGTTTTTCAACACTAACACAAGTGTGAAAAGTGGTTTTTCAACACTATCACAAGTGCAAAAAGTGTTTTTTCCACACTAATACAAGTGCAAAAGTGGTTTCCTGCACCAACACAAGTGCGAAAAGTGGTTTTTCAACACTAACACAAGTGCGAAAAGTGGTTTTTCAACACTAACACATGTGCGAAAAGTGGTTTTTCAACACTATCACAAGTGCAAAAAGTGTTTTTTCCACACTAATACAAGTGAAAAAGTGGTTTCCTGCACCAACACAAGTGCAAAAAGTGGTTTTTCAACACTAACACAAGTGCGAAAAGTGGTTTTTCAACACTAACACAAGTGCGAAAAGTGGTTTTTCAACACTAACACAAGTGCGAAAAGTGTTTTTTCCACACTAATACAAGTGCAAAAGTGGTTTCCTGCACCAACACAAGTGCGAAAAGTGGTTTTTCAACACTAACACAAGTGCGAAAAGTGTTTTTTCCACACTAATACAAGTGCAAAAGTGGTTTCCTGCACCAACACAAGTGCGAAAAGTGGTTTTTCAACACTAACACAAGTGCGAAAAGTGGTTTTTCAACACTAACACAAGTGCGAAAAGTGGTTTTTCAACACTAACACAAGTGCGAAAAGTGTTTTTTCCACACTAATACAAGTGCAAAAGTGGTTTCCTACACCAACACAAGTGCGAAAAGTGGTTTTTCAACACTAACTCAAGTGCGAAAAGTGGTTTTTTAACACTAACACAAGTGCGAAAAGTGTTTTTTCCACACTAATACAAGTGCAAAAGTGGTTTCCTGCACCAACACAAGTGCGAAAAGTGGTTTTTCAACACTAACACAAGTGCGAAAAGTGGTTTTTCAACACTAACACAAGTGCGAAAAGTGGTTTTTCAACACTAACACAAGTGCGAAAAGTGTTTTTTCCACACTAATACAAGTGCAAAAGTGGTTTCCTGCACCAACACAAGTGTGAAAAGTGATTTTTCAACACTAACACAAGTGCAAAAAGTGGTTTTTCAACACTAACACAAGTGCAAAAAGTGTTTTTTCCACACTAATACAAGTGCAAAAGTGGTTTCCTGCACCACACAAGTGCGAAAAGTGGTTTTCCAACACTAACACAAGTGCGAAAAGTGTTTTTTCCACACTAATACAAGTGCAAAAGTGGTTTCCTGCACCAACACAAGTGCGAAAAGTGGTTTTTCAACACTAACACAAGTGCGAAAAGTGGTTTTTCAACACTAACACAAGTGCGAAAAGTGTTTTTTCCACACTAATACAAGTGCAAAAGTGGTTTCCTGCACCAACACAAGTGCGAAAAGTGGTTTTTCAACACTAACACAAGTGCGAAAAGTGGTTTTTCAACACTAACACAAGTGCGAAAAGTGGTTTTTCAACACCAACACAAGTGCGAAAAGTGTTTTTTCCACACTAATACAAGTGAAAAAGTGGTTTCCTGCACCAACACAAGTGCGAAAAGTGGTTTTTCAACACTAACACAAGTGCGAAAAGTGGTTTTTCAACACTAACACAAGTGTGAAAAGTGGTTTTTCAACACTATCACAAGTGCAAAAAGTGTTTTTTCCACACTAATACAAGTGCAAAAGTGGTTTCCTGCACCAACACAAGTGCGAAAAGTGGTTTTTCAACACTAACACAAGTGCGAAAAGTGGTTTTTCAACAATAACACAAGTGCGAAAAGTGGTTTTTCAACACTATCACCAAGTGCAAAAAGTGTTTTTTCCACACTAATACAAGTGCAAAAGTGGTTTCCTGCACCAACACAAGTGCGAAAAGTGGTTTTTCAACACTAACACAAGTGCGAAAAGTGTTTTTTCAACACTAACACAAGTGTGAAAAGTGGTTTTTCAACACTAACATAAGTGCGAAAAGTGTTTTTTCCACACTAATACAAGTGCAAAAGTGGTTTCCTGCACCAACACAAGTGCGAAAAGTGGTTTTTCAACACTAACACAAGTGCGAAAAGTGGTTTTTCAACACTAACACAAGTGCGAAAAGTGGTTTTTCAACACTAAAACAAGTGCGAAAAGTGTTTTTTCCACACTAATACAAGTGCAAAAGTGGTTTCCTGCACCAACACAAGTGCGAAAAGTGGTTTTTCAACACTAACACAAGTGCGAAAAGTGTTTTTTCCACACTAATACAAGTGCAAAAGTGGTTTCCTGCACCAACACAAGTGCGAAAAGTGGTTTTTCAACACTAACACAAGTGCGAAAAGTGGTTTTTCAACACTAACACAAGTGCGAAAAGTGTTTTTTCCACACTAATACAAGTGCAAAAGTGGTTTCCTGCACCAACACAAGTGCGAAAAGTGGTTTTTCAACACTAAAACAAGTGCGAAAAGTGGTTTTTCAACACTAACACAAGTGCGAAAAGTGGTTTTTCAACACTAACACAAGTGCGAAAAGTGTTTTTTCCACACTAATACAAGTGCAAAAGTGGTTTCCTGCACCAACACAAGTGCGAAAAGTGGTTTTTCAACACTAACTCAAGTGCGAAAAGTGGTTTTTCAACACTAACACAAGTGCGAAAAGTGGTTTTTCAACACTAACACAAGTGCGAAAAGTGTTTTTTCCACACTAATACAAGTGCAAAAGTGGTTTCCTGCACCAACACAAGTGCGAAAAGTGGTTTTTCAACACTAACACAAGTGCGAAAAGTGGTTTTTCAACACTAACACAAGTGCGAAAAGTGGTTTTTCAACACTAACACAAGTGCGAAAAGTGTTTTTTCCACACTAATACAAGTGCAAAAGTGGTTTCCTGCACCAACACAAGTGCGAAAAGTGATTTTTCAACACGAACACAAGTGCAAAAAGTGGTTTTTCAACACTAACACAAGTGCGAAAAGTGGTTTTTCAACACTAACACAAGTGCGAAAAGTGTTTTTTCCACACGAATACAAGTGCAAAAGTGGTTTCCTGCACCAACACAAGTGCGAAAAGTGGTTTTTCAACACTAACACAAGTGCGAAAAGTGGTTTTTCAACACTAACACAAGAGCGAAAAGTGGTTTTTCAACACTAACACAAGTGCGAAAAGTGTTTTTTCCACACTAATACAACTGCAAAAGTGGTTTCCTGCACTAACACAATTGCAAAAAGTGGTTTTTCAACACTAACACAAGTGCGAAAAGTGGTTTTTCAACACTAACACAAGTGCGAAAAGTGGTTTTTCAACACTAACACAAGTGCGAAAAGTGTTTTTTCCACACTAATACAAGTGCAAAAGTGGTTTCCTGCACCAACACAAGTGCGAAAAGTGGTTTTTCAACACTAACTCAAGTGCAAAAAGTGGTTTTTCAACACTAACACAAGTGCGAAAAGTGGTTTTTCAACACTAATACAAGTGCAAATGTGGTTTCCTGCACCAACACAAGTGCGAAAAGTGGTTTTTCAACACTAACACAAGTGCGATAAGTGGTTTTTCAACACTAACACAAGTGCCAAAAGTGGTTTTTCAACACTTCACAAGTGCAAAAAGTGTTTTTTCCACACTAATACAAGTGCAAATGTGGTTTCCTGCACCAACACAAGTGTGAAAAGTGGTTTTTCAACACTAACACAAGTGCAAAAAGTGGTTTTTCAACACTAACACAAGTGCGAAAAGTGGTTTTTCAACACTAACACAAGTGCGAAAAGTGTTTTTTCCACACTAATATAACTGCAAAAGTGGTTTCCTGCACCAACACAAGTGCGAAAAGTGGTTTTTCAACACTAACACAAGTGCGAAAAGTGGTTTTTCAACACTAACACAAGTGCGAAAAGTGTTTTTTCCACACTAATACAAGTGCAAAAGTGGTTTCCTGCACCAACACAAGTGCGAAAAGTGGTTTTTCAACACTAACACAAGTGCGAAAAGTGGTTTTTCAACACTAACACAAGTGCGAAAAGTGGTTTTTCAACACTAATACAAGTGCAAAAGTGGTTTCCTGCACCAACACAAGTGCAAAAAGTGGTTTTTCAACACTAACACAAGTGCGAAAAGTGGTTTTTCAACACTAACACAACTGCGAAAAGTGGTTTTTCAACACTAACACAAGTGCGAAAAGTGTTTTTTCCACACTAATACAAGTGCAAAAGTGGTTTCCTGCACCAACACAAGTGCGAAAAGTGGTTTTTCAACACTAACTCAAGTGCGAAAAGTGGTTTTTCAACACTAACACAAGTGCGAAAAGTGGTTTTCAACACTAACACAAGTGCGAAAAGTGTTTTTTCCACACTAATACAAGTGCAAAAGTGGTTTCCTGCACCAACACAAGTGCGAAAAGTGGTTTTTTAACACTAACACAAGTGCGAAAAGTGGTTTTTCAACACTAACACAAGTGCGAAAAGTGGTTTTTCAACACTAACACAAGTGCGAAAAGTGTTTTTTCCACACTAATACAAGTGCAAAAGTGGTTTCCTGCACCAACACAAGTGCGAAAAGTGATTTTTCAACACGAACACAAGTGCAAAAAGTGGTTTTTCAACACTAACACAAGTGCGAAAAGTGGTTTTTCAACACTAACACAAGTGCGAAAAGTGTTTTTTCCACACGAATACAAGTGCAAAAGTGGTTTCCTGCACCAACACAAGTGCGAAAAGTGGTTTTTCAACACTAACACAAGTGCGAAAAGTGGTTTTTCAACACTAACACAAGAGCGAAAAGTGGTTTTTCAACACTAACACAAGTGCGAAAAGTGTTTTTTCCACACTAATACAACTGCAAAAGTGGTTGCCTGCACTAACACAATTGCAAAAAGTGGTTTTTCAACACTAACACAAGTGCGAAAAGTGGTTTTTCAACACTAACACAAGTGCGAAAAGTGGTTTTTCAACACTAACACAAGTGCGAAAAGTGTTTTTTCCACACTAATACAAGTGCAAAAGTGGTTTCCTGCACCAACACAAGTGCGAAAAGTGGTTTTTCAACACTAACACAAGTGCGAAAAGTGTTTTTTCCACACTAATACAAGTGCAAAAGTGGTTTCCTGCACCAACACAAGTGCGAAAAGTGGTTTTTCAACACTAACACAAGTGCGAAAAGTGGTTTTTCAACACTAACACAAGTGCGAAAAGTGGTTTTTCAACACTAACACAAGTGCGAAAAGTGTTTTTTCCACACTAATACAAGTGCAAAAGTGGTTTCCTACACCAACACAAGTGCGAAAAGTGGTTTTTCAACACTAACTCAAGTGCGAAAAGTGGTTTTTCAACACTAACACAAGTGCGAAAAGTGTTTTTTCCACACTAATACAAGTGCAAAAGTGGTTTCCTGCACCAACACAAGTGCGAAAGTGGTTTTCAACACTAACACAAGTGCGAAAAGTGGTTTTTCAACACTAACACAAGTGCGAAAAGTGGTTTTTCAACACTAACACAAGTGCGAAAAGTGTTTTTTCCACACTAATACAAGTGCAAAAGTGGTTTCCTGCACCAACACAAGTGTGAAAAGTGATTTTTCAACACTAACACAAGTGCAAAAAGTGGTTTTTCAACACTAACACAAGTGCAAAAAGTGTTTTTTCCACACTAATACAAGTGCAAAAGTGGTTTCCTGCACCACACAAGTGCGAAAAGTGGTTTTCCAACACTAACACAAGTGCGAAAAGTGTTTTTTTCCACACTAATACAAGTGCAAAAGTGGTTTCCTGCACCAACACAAGTGCGAAAAGTGGTTTTTCAACACTAACACAAGTGCGAAAAGTGGTTTTTCAACACTAACACAAGTGCGAAAAGTGTTTTTTCCACACTAATACAAGTGCAAAAGTGGTTTCCTGCACCAACACAAGTGCGAAAAGTGGTTTTTCAACACTAACACAAGTGCGAAAAGTGGTTTTTCAACACTAACACAAGTGCGAAAAGTGGTTTTCAACACCAACACAAGTGCGAAAAGTGTTTTTTCCACACTAATACAAGTGAAAAAGTGGTTTCCTGCACCAACACAAGTGCGAAAAGTGGTTTTTCAACACTAACACAAGTGCGAAAAGTGGTTTTTCAACACTAACACAAGTGTGAAAAGTGGTTTTTCAACACTATCACAAGTGCAAAAAGTGTTTTTTCCACACTAATACAAGTGCAAAAGTGGTTTCCTGCACCAACACAAGTGCGAAAAGTGGTTTTTCAACACTAACACAAGTGCGAAAAGTGGTTTTTCAACAATAACACAAGTGCGAAAAGTGGTTTTTCAACACTATCACAAGTGCAAAAAGTGTTTTTTCCACACTAATACAAGTGCAAAAGTGGTTTCCTGCACCAACACAAGTGCGAAAAGTGGTTTTTCAACACTAACACAAGTGCGAAAAGTGTTTTTTCAACACTAACACAAGTGTGAAAAGTGGTTTTTCAACACTAACATAAGTGCGAAAAGTGTTTTTTCCACACTAATACAAGTGCAAAAGTGGTTTCCTGCACCAACACAAGTGCGAAAAGTGGTTTTTCAACACTAACACAAGTGCGAAAGTGGTTTTTCAACACTAACACAAGTGCGAAAAGTGGTTTTTCAACACTAAAACAAGTGCGAAAAGTGTTTTTTCCACACTAATACAAGTGCAAAAGTGGTTTCCTGCACCAACACAAGTGCGAAAAGTGGTTTTTCAACACTAACACAAGTGCGAAAAGTGTTTTTTCCACACTAATACAAGTGCAAAAGTGGTTTCCTGCACCAACACAAGTGCGAAAAGTGTTTTTCAACACTAACACAAGTGCGAAAAGTGGTTTTTCAACACTAACACAAGTGCGAAAAGTGTTTTTTCCACACTAATACAAGTGCAAAAGTGGTTTCCTGCACCAACACAAGTGCGAAAAGTGGTTTTTCAACACTAAAACAAGTGCGAAAAGTGGTTTTTCAACACTAACACAAGTGCGAAAAGTGGTTTTTCAACACTAACACAAGTGCGAAAGTGTTTTTTCCACACTAATACAAGTGCAAAAGTGGTTTCCTGCACCAACACAAGTGCGAAAAGTGGTTTTTCAACACTAACTCAAGTGCGAAAAGTGGTTT
>NW_027620091.1:0-18220 GCF_964187855.1 Myxine glutinosa
AATCCATATGGACTTTGTGAAATGATACCTGTGTGAAACGATACCTGTGTGAAGCGATACCTGTGTTAAACGATACGTGTATGAAACGATACCTTGGTTTTTTCGATACAGGTGTGAAACAATACCTGGGTTAAACGATACCTAAGTGAAATGATACCTGTGTGAAATTATACCTGTGTGAAACGATACTTGTATGAAACGATACCTGTGTGAGTGTGCAGTGCAAGCCGTCGTCTCGGCTATACTCCCTGCTGTCCTGTGCTCACTTCTACTGATGTTCATTGTTGCCGGAATCGCCCTGTACCGATACTGCATTCGTTTATGGAAATCACTACGTGAACGACTTAACCTGTAATCCCGAAACATCTACCTGCACTGAAAAGAGTCTCCAACACCTCAACACAGTCAATAACACCTGTACTCAAATCAGTCACCTTTACTCAAAATCATTTCAGATAATAAATGCGAACTCATGACAATGCAAGGATAAATAATTAATCAATTGATTTTGTTGATGCAATTATAGAAGTTAATTGTTAAATTGGAATTAAAATAATATTATATTCTTCATTGAAAACGTGCTTGACTACCTTCACATGAACACTTTACCTGTAATTCACTTTTAGTTTTAAAGTTCTCACTCTTGAGTACGACACGACTATTTGGTCACAAACATTATTTGGTCATATGGTGATGTTTGATACCCACACTTTTACCTGTACATTACCATATTGTTGATGTTGATAACACTTTTACCTGTGCATGAACCATATTGTTGATGTTGATAACACTTTTACCTGTGCATGAACCATATTGTTGATGTTGATAACACTTTTACCTGTGCATGAACCATATTGTTGATGTTGATAACACTTTTACCTGTGCATGAACCATATTGTTGATGTTGATAACACTTTTACCTGCACATTACCATATTGTTGATGTTGATAACACTTTTACCTGCACATTACCATATTGTTGATGTTAACACTTTTATCTGTGCATTAACCATATTGTTGATGTTGATAACACTTTTACCTGCACATTACCATATTGTTGATGTTGATCACACTTTTACCTGCACATTACCATATTGTTGATGTTAACACTTTTACCTGCACATTCCCATATTGTTGATGTTGATAACACTTTTACCTGCACATTACCATATTGTTGATGTTGATAACACTTTTACCTGCACATTACCATATTGTTGATGTTGATAACACTTTTACCTGTGCATTAACCATATTGTTGATGTTAAAACTTTTACCTGCACATTACCATATTGTTGATGTTGATAACACTTTTACCTGCACATTACCATATTGTTGATGTTGATAACACTTTTACCTGTACATTACCATATTGTTGATGTTGATGACACTTTTACCTGTGCACTGACCATATTCACTTCCCTGCCATGTCTCATTTTTCCTGTTTGTTCATTCCCTCGATTACAGTGTCCATCTTGTAAAGGGGAATAGAAAGAAAGGGTTTTACCTGTATGAGTAAATTCAGCAACCAGAACTCCAAAATCTATGTTCGACCAAAACTTTGGGGAACCATGAACTTAACGAAGTTATTGAGCTAAGACTTAGAAACTGCTGTTTGTTTGCACTGCGTAGTGCATGCAAAATGTAGGCCCTGAAATTAACATCCCAGAGTGCAATGACAACACTGGACAACAACAACAACAACAACAACAAAAAACTTTCCGTCTGCTACCGAACTAAATGTAGGGTCCTTTATTAATTCGAGCATGCCGATTCCAAATCTGACATCAGAATTGACTCAACACGTCAGGATTTTTAGTTACAGGAAAATGACATTTTTCTGGCATTGTTTTTTAAAAATCAAGGACATTCACCACCGCCGCACCCGCTCCCCCTCAAACCACCTGCCCCCCCTTATCCTGCCATCCCCTGTCTCAATTCTCCCCAGTCTCCCCTACTGACCTCTCTGAACTCATCGGAATGAAAACTGCCACCTGCACTCTTGACCCCATCCCCTCCAGCTTTGTCAAGGCCTCCCTTCCTGCTCTCTCTCCACTCATCATTGCAACAATAAACTCCTCCCTGTCTACAGGCATCGTCCCACCATCCCTCAAAATTGCTGCTGTTACCCCCATTCTGAAAAAACCTGGACTAAACCCTGACACCCTAAATAACTTCAGACCCATCTCCAACCTACCCTTTCTGTCAAAAGTTTTGGAACGCGCTGTAGCCACTCAACTCAAACATCACCTCTCTGCCAATAACCTGTATGAAACATTCCAATCCGGATTCCGCTCCAACCACAGTACTGAAACTGCTCTCCTCAAAATCACCAACGACCTTCTCCTCTCCTCTGACGCTGGCAACCTCAACATTCTCATCCTCCTCGACCTCAGCGCCGCCTTTGACACCATCGATCACACCATCCTCCTCACCCGACTTGAAACCACCTTTAACATTACCGGCACTGCCCTCTCTTGGATTAAATCATACCTCTCTGACAGACGTCAGTTCATCTCCATCAATAACTGCAAATCCCCCACTGCTCCCCTCCCCCAAGGTGTCCCCCAAGGTTCAGTTCTTGGCCCCCTCCTCTTCATCCTTTACCTGTCCCCCCTCGGTCACTTAATCCGCCGTCATGGTCTCCAATTCCACTGCTTCGCCGATGACATCCAGCTTTTCATCTCCACCAAGTCCATCTCCACCGCCACCCACTCTATCCTGACAAACTGCATCACTGAAATAAAATCCTGGCTTCAAATCAACTTCCTCAAACTTAACTGTGATAAATCTGAAATAATCATCATTGGCCCAAAAACGCTCACCAAGTCCACCCATAACTTTGCCCTCAACATCGACGGTTTCCCAGTATCCACCTCCCCTCACATCCGGAATCTTGGCATCATCTTTGACCAAACCCTCTCCTTCGACATATACACTAAACAGATCACAAACACAGCCTTCTTTCACCTGAAAAACATCGCCCGTCTCCGTCCATCCCTCTCCTCCGTGGCTGCAGAAACCCTCATCCACGCCTTCATCACTTCCCGTCTGGACTACTGCAATAGCCTCCTTTATGGTTCACCCTCAACAATCACCAATAAACTCCAATACATTCAGAACTCCGCTGCCCGTCTACTCACCCATTCCCGGACCCGTGACCACATCACCCCCGTCCTTTACAAGCTTCACTGGCTCCCCATCTCCCAGAGAATCCAGTACAAAATCCTCCTCTTGACCTACAAAGCCCTCCATAACCTGGCCCCATCCTACCTGGCTGACCTCCTCTCCAGACACACTCCCATCCGCAACCTCCGCTCTGCTGGTACCAACCTCTTGACCCCCCCCATCCGGACCAAATTTAGATCCTGGGGGGACAGGGCCTTCTCCATCGCTGCTCCCACCCTCTGGAACTCGCTACCTCACACCATCAGAGACTCCTCCTCACTCACCACATTCAAAACATCACTCAAGACCCACCTGTTCAACACTGCATTCAACATTTAACCCACAGCATCTAACCCCTGACTATCTCCTCTCCTTCTCCCTCCTTTGTGCTTTGAATATTTCCCTATTGAATCTTCTTTTTTTGCAATTGTTTTTATGTTTTGCTATGCATTATGTTTTGCACTCTGTCAAAGCGTCTTTGGGCTTCCTGAAAAGCGCTATATAAAATAAATGCATTATTATTATTATTATTATTCATTGCACAACATACCTTAACAATCATATATTGAACCAACTCGGCAAACTGAGTCCGCTCTGTGGTTCCCCAGGAAATTGTGGACTACCAGTATGAAAGTCTCCCATGCAGCCAGCTCCAGGGGGTTCATCTTTAATTGGATGACTAGATCGGACAATAAATCCCAAATTTGAGGTCCAATAAATAAAAAAAAATTTGGTCCCATTAACCCATTGTGTCAGTCCGGAGGTACAAATGTGTGTGATTTCCATGTCTTGTCTTCGTCGCCCACCTTGCATCAGAAGTGGTCCTTGTACGCGACTTTGACATGATTGGTATGTTTCTCCATCCATTGGGTATGAGGTATATACTCGTCACATACATATAAAAAGCAGTCTGCACTGTTCAGACACTTTCGTCTATTCATATAAATCTGAAATATAATATTAAAATATAGGATCATTATAATATTGAGGTATACACGTGATTAAAAAGAACACTCAAAATACATGACATTGGATTTCCATTTTTTTCCCTGTAACTAAAAATCCTTATGGTGGCGTACGTGTTGGGTTAATTCTGATTTCAGATTCTCCAATTCGTCTAAGACTCAAACATCTATCTCAGTAGCAAATTTGTTGTTGTCCAGTTTAATCATTCATTATATTATATTTACATATATTGTTATTTTGTTATTATTATGTACCATGCTCGATACAGACAATAGGGTCTTGCCGAAAGGGTTATTATAATCTTGGATGTGTCACCACCACGACACAGGTGTGTGTGTGTGTGTGTGTGTGTGTGTGTGTGTGTGTGTGTGTGTGTGTGTGTGTGTGTGTGTGTGTGTGTGTGTATATATATAATTATACATATATATATACAGACTTGGCATTTAATATGGTATATTTTTTTGTGGGGGTGAACTTACTTTTCAAGATGTCTTAGAACCAAAAGTTCATTGGAATTATGTTGAAATTATTCTAGATTTTGTTAATGTGACCTTTAAAAGAAACAAAAACCACATTTGACATTTCGAAACAAATAAATTGATCCTTGAAAGTGATGTCAACTGATATCGAACTCAATTCATGGACAGTACTGTGTTAAACTTCTGTACGTTTTCCAGAAGTATCTCTTTATTTTGCACATTAGCCAAAAATTTTTTAACAAAAACGAAAGTTAAATTATGACTGGGATTACGGACAGTAAAATTATTCTGGTCAGCAAGAAAGTGTTGGATCATGCGAGCACGATGAGGCCGTGCATTGTCATCTTGGAAGACAAAGTTTCCTCTAAAGGCTGCACGAGCAAATTAGTCCAGTCAATCTACGCCATTTTGGGGTCGAACCCACCACAAATTGCAATAGTAATGAAACATGCATTTTTCAATGTCAAATTTAGTGGAGAATGACATACTAAAAGTCAAGGAGAATCGGAGCATTGGAACATTTCCAATTTTTGCAATCTTTAAGAGAAGGTTTTAAGCGAAAATCTGCATAAAAATTTCAGACCAAAAACTGTTTCCGTGCTAAATCCTTATGAGATCCTGCAATTTTATGTCCCTGAGGCCTGCAATGTAATGGCTTTATGTGAACAAGTTCATATCGTACTATATATACAAAAAAAATCGTTAAATAATATTGAAAATAATATTGAAAAAAAAAAAAAATTGAAAAAAAAAAAGTGTTTTATTTAATAATTGAATGAACTGCGATTCAAGCACCAACCTAAGAGCTTATTCTTCTTCTGGATCACTTTCTGGTTCTGACAAGGTCACATTAGAACAGTGAAGTCCTTTGCATTCACTGCATGCGTAAGAGCATTCCAGGCTGTACTTGCGACAGCTGCATCGTAGGGTGCTGCAGTCTGTTTTGCAGCCACAGTGGATGGCATCTAGAAGGTAATCTGGAGCAGGCTTCATCTCGGTCATCACGGGAACCATTCTCTCGTCACGGATAGCCCATCCCCAACCATTGGCATCCATGGCAACTCCTTGCCACTGCTGAACCTGAACATACACCCGTAGGCAATGTTGCTTTGCAGATGCTGATGTAGGGGGCAGGGTACGAGGCTCAACTCTGACAGTGCTTGTTGAAACCTTCTGGTGGAAGCGTTGAAGCCTCAGCATGTCCAGTGTTTCCCCGGGCTGGGCATTATACAAGCAAACCAGGGCATTCTCTCCAGCTGTCATGACATCCTCTTTTGACGCTCCAGGAGTGTTGAAGTTTGCCAAAAGCTCGGAGAAATACGCACTGGAGTTCAGCTTCTTCAAGGCTGTTGATTTGCCAATCGAGTAAATTCTTGACGTGGTATCACAACCCAGGAGTCCATGTGCAACAAGAAGCTTGTCACAAACATTGCGTCCAAGTGTCTTTTGCACTTGCTCGATATTCCAACATCTTGCTTGCCTCCTTGACGTCAGCTTAGGCTCAGGTCGGAAGAACAGGTTGTGAGATGTGGGCCCTGCACGACTGCAAAGGAGAACAAGAAGATCGGTGTCGTCGCCAACTATCACGGTGTCCTTGGTGTTTGCACATGCAATGGCTGTCTCCACTATGAGAACATCTGCATCTGCCCTGGCATGATGAACAGCGTTGTGCCGCCGTTGAAGGTCATCACTCAGTAGATTGATGAAACGTTGTTTATTTGTTTGGTTGGCAAGGAAGTCATCTTTCTTCATAGTACATACCATGTCCGTTGTGAAGTTGACAAGGGGACTGCTGTGAGATCGAACGCGCCTGCTGTGCGCTACATCTTTGGTGGAGGGTGCGCTCACATATCCATCGAACACTATGACAGCGTTACCATACCTGTCTCCAACATATCGCACGTAGTGACTGGCGATTCCTCCATATGTCTCGCCAGAATTCCAAGGAATTCTGTGTAGCAATGCCCCACCATCCAGAACATATTGCACATTCTGTGGCAGCACTGTGTTGCGAACGTCAAGGGGGAGTTGTTTCCAAATGGCTTCGGCTAGCGCTGGCTTGTCGGCCTCAAGCAGGATATCAGTGGTCTTAAACAGTGCTGGTGGGAAACTGCTTAGTTCGTACTTGAGGACATCTTTGAGGTCATCACAGCGTGATCCTGCCGTACTCAGACGTTGGAACAACAGTTGTGGATCTGTCAGAACGGATTGTCTGCCAGTTTTCAATGATGAACGTGTGTCAAGAGTCACAACCTGATCTTTCTTCTTGAACGTGTGATCAAGAACCTTTTTGTCAAGCATTCCATCTAAGATCTTCCTGCCGACTGACGCTGCTTGGTCAGCATTGACCGAATCTCCAGCTGTGATGCCAGTGTCAATGCTTTGCAGAGTTGGATCGTTTCCAAAGGGATCCTTTGATGACAGGTAGCGAATAAGTTTGTGCGTGTCATCTGTGTCCCGTCCTTGTCGAGCTGCGCTTTGTTCTTTGTGCTGGTCACTGGTCCCATACTGCACTGATGTGTACTCTTGCAAAGCCATGTTGACCTCTGCACATATGGAGGTGGACAGCAGCCACGTGATCCTTTGCGGCTCGCTCATTCCACGACCCCTTGTTAGTCCCCCTGTGGTTTTCACACTTCTCATGAGCACTTGCTCGATCACAAGATCTGTGGACAAGCCGGCCCAGTACCGATCTGAACGCCGCACTACGTGAAATCCATTCTGGAACTGATGGTGGACCTCCGGATGCTGAATAGACAGTTGTGCCAGTCGCTGCAGGTAGATGTACACAGATTTTGTGTACAGATTGTGGCCTGCAGCTGCTAGGTAGGGCAACATGTCGTGCAAAGCGTGCACGTGCAGACGCCAGTCACCAGTGCGTTCCGACCTCAGGAATGTCCTCAGAATGTCTATCATGTCCATGTATTGCAGCCATAGCTGTGCTGTACGCAGATCCTTCTTCGATTGTCGAGCAACATTCATGATGTCACGAACAGAGTCCAGAACCGGGGCTGAAAGGATATCTTCAGTGCAACCCTCACCCTTCAACAATGAATCATACAGGTTTCGTAGCTCACACAGGTCAACTGGGCCAGCTCCCACACTTTGCGACCCTGACTCGGTATCACGCGGATCCATGGCTGCCTGTCCTGCCTCGGTATCATGCGGATCCATGGCTGCCTGTGCCTCATCTATGCTTTGCATTATCGCGTCTTCACTTGGTTCGTCATCTCCTGTAGTGCCCTGAGGGCCATCATCCTGAGCCTGCGAACAAGCAGGCACTAGCGTACCAAGTACCCTTTCTGCGAGGAGAGTGTTCAGTGCTGCATCAACCAAGAGATGACCACGGATAGCTCGGTCATATGCCTTGCCAGAGAGCATGTGCGTTACAGTGTTCTCAGCATACACCAGTTCCAGAACAGAGCGCAGTCCAGATCCTGACATGATATTTCCAATACTCCCCAAGAAGCTCATCAACGTGTGGAAGCCTCCCAAGCGCAGTACAACCTTACGCAAGTCACTGCCCTCCGGTTGGCTTTCGATGATGGTAAGCGCCTTCCACCAAAGTGGTTGGTCAAATGTGATGATGACCTTTGCGTTGTACTGTTTGGCGTGCTCACATAGAAATGTCAATGTTGAATAGATGCAAGTTGGATCACTGCTGTTCATGTCGATCATGGGAAGCAGAAAGATTGCAGACTGACCTGGATGTAGACCAGTGTGCACGGCTTGCATCATGCCAGACCATGCTGGTCGTGGTGAGCGCAATGTGAGGGACAGCTTCCAGAGGAGGTCAAGGTTGGTAGATCTGTCCTTTTCCATCTCATCTTGCAGAACCTCATACCTCAGAGTATCTAGACCATCGCAAGGTGATGTCAGATGCCGGATGTTTATCCGACCCACAGCTTCAACATCCTTCAGTGTCACAGATAAACGTGGCACTCTTGTTGATGTCCGGCGGGGGCCAGGAGTGACAGACGCAATCATTCCCATCCCGTGGAATGTGTTGAGGCCATCTATTGTACGGATGTTGTGATCGACATTGTCCGCCATATATTGGATGACCTGCTCTGGCCGGTAGTTTGGTATGTCTGTCCCTAGTGTAACTGCTGCACTCCGTTCATACCTTTGTATCTCATGATAAGAACTGCAATATCCGTGAGCATGGAGCGTGTCGATCAAGAACTTTGATGCAAAATGATGGTGCATCTGTACACCCAGTCCTATCTGTAGGGGTGCCAGCAGCACTCGGGGCCGAATTGCCTGCATGATTGCTTGGCCTACAGAACCGACTTTTCTATCAGCATCTCGGCCGACAAAGAGTGTTTGAAGAAGGAGTTTTAATGATTCCGTAAGGCTATTCCGAATCTTTTGATACCACACTTTTTGAGATTGGTTATATAAAAGCGACCGTATCCAAGGTCCAAAGTCGTTGCTATGGAGATCATTGTTCGTGTAATTAAATTTTATTCACCTAATTAGGCTTTGTTCACCTAATTAGACTAGAGTAAAATCTAATTTGATATAAGAATATGATAGACCATTATATTAGCTTTCAAAATTCATTGATATGTATATTTTTGAAAAAATTCAATTTTATTGGGATAAAGCTACCTTAAATGTCAATTATCTCAATATATATACCTTTACATGTCAAATGTATTGTAAAACCAGGGCATAAGGCCTGTCTTACACTCTTAAACACTTACATTTCTGACATCTTTTGAGAATGTGAACGAAATAACAAATTAAGTGCATTATTTTGTGCCATTTTTATAAGCTTATTTTCGTGCATAACTGTCAAAAAGTGGTTGCTCGAAATGAATGTGTTCCAATGCCTCGTTATTCCTTGACTTTTACTATGTTATTACATGGGTCAAAAGAAGCAAAAATGCCAAGTTTCATTACTATTGCAATTTGTGGTGGGTATATTCGTAAAATGACCGGCCTAAATGGAAGCAATGTTTCTTCCAGAATGGCCCTGTACTTGAACTGGTTCAGGTTTCCATTCAGAACAACCAGGTCAGTTTTTCCCCCTGCATGAAAAGCAGCCCAAACGGTCACCCCACCACCTCCAGCTTGGACTCTTGGCACTATACAATCTTTGTTGTAGGCTTCATGCACTTGTCTGCGCACTCGGACGTGGCCATCTTGACGATAGATCAGAAATCTAGACTCGTCACTGAAGATCACGTGATTCCAGTGTCCTGGCTGCCATTGAGGGTGCTCTCTGGCCCACTGCAATCGGCGCTGGTGGTGTTGTCTGGTCAGGCGTGGCTTTCTCAGGGGATGCCTGGCACGATAGCCTGCTTGAACCAGTCGTTGGTTGACTAGCCTTCTGGATACAGGCACATTTGTCAGTTGCTGCCACTCAACCCTAAGCCGATTAGCTGACTTGGTACGGCCATTGCGGACTAACCGGTGCAGCTGGCGATCATCCCTCCTTGTGGTTCTGCGGGGACGTCCTGGCCTCGGTATTGGAGTAGGGACACCCCTCTGAGCATTTCGTTTCAGGATCTTTGACACCTGACCTTGAGTGATGCCATACTGCTGAGCAATAGCACGCTGTTTCATGCCGTAATTTCGTAAAGCCACCACTCCATGATAAACAGCATTGTCGAGTTGACGGACCATCTCCAGAGGAAGCGGCAATAACTTTTGGAGACGTGCAGCAGTTGTTTTCCACTAATACAGAACGCAACAACCCTTGTATACCCGACTGTGAAGCCAATCATCAAATGCACCTGTCCGTACATTTTGCCACGCCACCAGTGATATAATCCTGTTGTTGACTTCTTGCTGCGACAGACAATCAGTGACATGGTTCTTTTAACAAATAAATCACCAAAGTGTAAAAGAAACTCACCAGATTGATATACTGAGTTAAGAAAGTAAACCCAAGTCAAGAAAAAAACAATATTCCATATTAAATGCCAAGTCTGTATATATATATATATATATATATATATATATATATATATATCTTATATTATAATAGCCGTAGATGATTCTGTCTGTCTGTCTGTCTGTCTATCTGTTGGGTGTCTGTCCGGGGTGTGGCTTACTCGGTTTGCAGAGTAGCTCCACCCATAGCTCCACCCATTCTGGGAGTGGCTATAAACAAATATCCACCATTTTATTAACTCGCATAGCTTTGAGTCCTGTTTTGTAGGCCCGTGGTGTCTTGCTCTCCCCCAGTTTTATTTCAAATCAAATTCGATAAATCATTTCATTTTTCACAGTCGCTAACATAGTTTTAGACTCGGTTGAAAAAAAACGGGAAGAAAATCCAATGAAAGTTGCCGTTTATAGAACGAAATGAATTCTCAAAGGCCTGTAACTTCAAGGCCATTGAGTCTCTCTCACGCCTTTATCTCCAATCTAACTCACCATATGATTTCATTTTTATCGATGGTTTTACTTTTAGACTCGGTGTCAGCAATAATTGAGAACAATCCACACACGCGGGAAAATGCAGAGATATATTTTTTAAAATCGCGTCATGGTGTATCATACACCGCCCAACATGACACCGCCGGCAATGTGTCGATATATATTAAAAATTCGCTTTTGCTTTTCCGTTATGATATATTACTATTTCGTTTGATGATAGTCGTCACAAAAACGTCAACAATGATGCCGACATATATTTCTTCGTTTTTATTTCATTCAACATATTAGCCGGAAGTAAAATATGTTTCAGGAAATTACCGAGAGATATTTCTTCGTTTTTTTTATTAGTTATGTGCGCATACACTTTAAATAGGTTTATTTGAAATCTTTAATTTTCCACAAACATTCCACACACGCGGGAAAATGCAGAGATATATTTTTTAAAATCGCGTCATGGTGTATCATACACCGCCCAACATGACACCGACGGCAATGTGTCGATATCTATTTTAAATTCGATATATCATTTCATTTTTCACAGTCGCTAACATAGTTTTAGACTCGGTTGAAAAAAAACGAGAAGAAAATCCGATGAAAGTTGCCGTTTATAGAACGAAATGAATTCTCAAATGCCTGTAACTTCAAGGCCATTGAGTCTCTCTCACGCCTTTATCTCCAATATAACTCACCATCATGGTTTTAGACTCGGTGTCAGCAACGCGGGAAAACGCAGAGATATATTTTTAAAAATACACCATATCACCGCCCAACAGCCAACAAGTATCATACACCGCCCAACATGACACAGACGTCAACATTTCGACATTATCGCTTTTTCTTTAAACCGAGCCGAACCGAATAAACCGAGTGAATTCACCGTTTACCTTTGATGACAGTCGTCACAAAACGACATATATTTCTTCGTTTTTATTTCATTCAACATTTTTAGCCGGAAGTAAAATTACCGAGAAATTACCGAGTTCAGGAAATTACCGAGACATATTTCTTCGTTTTTTTATTTATTAGTTATTTGCGCATACACTTTAAATAGGTCTATTTGAAATATTAAATTTTCACAATGTAATTTACTTGCCATTTGTCATTTGATAATTATGAGACACTTCCTATTGAGGATCGTGACAATTCATGCGGTGCGTGGAAACTTCCATTTCCAAAATGGATGAAGAACGCAGACCTGAACAGGATGCAGCTAGAAAACGAATGAGAAGGGCGAACGAGTCAGTCGTCGAACGTCAATGCAGACTTGAACAGGATGCAGCCAGAAAACGAATGAGACGGGAGAACGAGTCCGTCGACGAACGTCAATGCAGACTTGAACAGGTTGCAGCAAGAAAACGAATGAGACAGGAGAACGAGACAGTTGAGGAACGTGAACACCGACTCGCACAGGATGCTGCTGCAACAACGATGAGGAGGGAGAACGAGACCCTCGACGAACGTGAACACAGACTCGCACAGGATGCTGCTGCAACAACGATGAGGATGGAGAACGAGACCCTCGACGAACGTGAACACAGACTCGCACAGGATGCTGCTGCAACAACGATGAGGAGGGAGAACGAGACCCTCGACGAACGTGAACACAGACTCGCACAGGATGCTGCTGCAACAACGATGAGGAGGGAGAACGAGACCCTCGACGAACGTGAACACAGACTCGCACAGGATGCTGCTGCAACAACGATGAGGAGGGAGAACGAGACCCTCGACGAACGTGAACACAGACTCGCACAGGATGCTGCTGCAACAACGATGAGGAGGGAGAACGAGACCCTCGACGAACGTGAACACAGACTCGCACAGGATGCTGCTGCAACAACGATGAGGTGCGAGAACGAGACCCTCGACGAACGTGAACACAGACTCGCACGGCATGCTGCTGCAACAAAGACGTTGGAGTGCTCAGCAAACATATACAACCGCAGCCATAATGAATCCGGCCGAAGTATCCGATAATATTGTTCAAGAGCATAAATGCGGTCCAATGACGTCACCATGTGTGTACTGTTCTGCACACCATTTCACAAATGAATCAACAGGACAAGGGGATGGATTTACACTGTGTTGTTCCAAGGGAAAAGTTAAATTGCCTCCACTATTTGCCGTACCTGCTCGACTGCAACAACTTTATCAGGGTGACGATGGAAAATGTCGCAACTTCCGAGACAATATCCGGAATTACAATTCGGCATTAGCTTTTGCATCAATGGGTGCTCAGATCTCATCTCCTCCAGGAAATGGACCATACTGTTTCAAAATCCACGGTCAAATTTACCATCGCTGTGGTCCATTACATCCATCACATGTACATGAACAAGCACAATTTGCACAATTATTTATTTTGGATACAGCTCAAGCTACAAAGGAACGTATGAATCGACCTGAAAATCACAGATGTTTGCAAGAATTGATGGCAGAACTGCACAACATACTATCTGACGTTAATCCTTATGTCACATGTTACAAGACTATGTTCGAGCGTGAACAGGAAGAAATCAGGAAAGCTGTCCTTGAAGATCGCCTCCCTTCTACCTTGGAAATGCATTTTCGTCGACTGTGTGCAGACGACCAAAGACGTTACAACATACCAACTGCTGATGAAATTGCTGCTGTCTTCGTTAGTGGACAAGATGGTGAACCACCTGCAAACAGGGATTTCCAGGTTCATTTGCATGACCAGGGCTTACACAATCTCTCTCCACTTTCCTCTCACATTGATCCCATGACATATCCCATTCTCTTTCCACATGCCGAGCCTGGATGGATGATAAACATGCCTCACCAGCGACAGACTGCGGTTCGAAACAAGGTAACTCATCGTGAATTCTATGCCTACCGACTGGCTATTCGAAATGAATTCAGCACTATCCATTCTTCGGGGAAATTGTTCCAGCAGTATGTTGTCGACGGTTATTGCAAGGCAGAAGCAAATCGACTGCAATACTTCAAACAAAATCAGGAAACCCTTAGAGCCATGGAATACAGAGGACTACTGGACCACGTCCAGAACGTTGCTGCTGATAACCAACGTCCTGTCGGTCGTATCGTCATTTTGCCGTCGAGTTTTGCAGGGAGTCCCAGAGCTATGCAGCAGAACTACCAAGATGCTATGGCCATTGTTCGCAAATTCGGAAAACCAGATCTTTTCATCACGTTCACGTGTAATCCAAAATGGACAGAGATACAAGAAAACATCGGCCAACACCAACGAGCTGAAGGCAGACCAGATTTAGTGGCACGCGTGTTTCATCTGAAATTAAAAGAGTTAATCGACGATATAACGAAGAAGCACGTGTTGGGCAAAGTACGTGCATTTCTCTACGTCGTCGAGTATCAGAAGCGTGGCCTACCGCATGCCCACATATTACTCATGCTGTGCCAAGAAGATAAAATTTGTACCGCTGAAGACATTGACAGAATTGTTTCCGCACAAATTCCTAATTCAAATGAGTCACCAGAGATCCATTCCTTGGTGAAGTCTCACATGATACATGGTCCGTGTGGCAATTTAAATCGCCATTCGATTTGTGTGAAAGATGGAGTGTGCAGTAAAGGCTTTCCAAAAGCGTATGCTGCAGAGACACTTGCGAGCATAGATGGCTATGCCCTTTACAAGCGTCCCCCAAATGGACCCACCATAACCGTTCATGGAACCGATGTTGATTGCCAATATGTCGTCCCATTCAATGCTTATTTACTGAAGAAGTACAGAGCACACATCAACATTGAGGTTTGCGCAAGCATAAAGAGTATAAAGTACTTATTTAAATATGTGTACAAGGGACATGACTGTGCCAGCATCGAAATTCGAGAGCGCGGGAGAGTGGAGGTGGACGAAATAAAGACCTATTTGGACTGTAGATATGTCAGTGCCCCAGAGGCAGCATGGAGATTGATGGAATTTGAAATGCACAAACAGTCCCATTCCATCACCAGACTTGCGGTACACTTACCTGAATTGCAGACTGTTGTGTTCAGGGATGGTAACGAGGAAGAAGCCATTGTACGACATAGGGGTACAACACTTACAGCTTGGTTTCAGTTAAACCAGAGAGACCCTGAGGCACGAAGTTATCTGTACCATGACATTCCAAAATATTACGTATTTGAAGATGGACGAAAGACATGGAAACTTCGACGCCGGGGCGGCAACAAGGTTATCGGACGCATGGTTTCGGCAAGCCCTATGGACATTGAGCGCTTTCATCTTCGTGTACTCCTGCTGCACTGCCCTGGTAAAACATCATTTGAAGATCTCAGAACCGTAGATGGAGCAGTTTGTGAAACATACAAGGATGCAGCCAGGAAATTACATTTAACAGAAGATGATACAGAATGGGACAGGTCCTTAGCTGATGGAGTTATCTTTGCCATGCCACAACAATTGAGATCTCTTTTTGCAACCCTATGCATATTCTGCACACCAACAGACACGTCGGCACTGTGGGAAAAATATAAAAACGACCTTTGCGAAGATTTTGTGCACAGCGGCCATATCTTGGAACAAAGTATTTTCATGGCATTGCGAGAAATACAGTCCTTCCTCCTAAGACATGGACAGACCTTGGAAGCATTTCAGTTACCAGTACCTCCAGACACTGTTGAAGATCTTTCGAGCGATGATTATCAGTATGTACCGGGAGATGAACATGAAAAAGGTGAAAACAACAGACAACTACTAAATGATGACCAAATCAAAATTGTAGATGAGGTCCTACAGGCCGTTCATTGTAGGGACCAGTACACAGGCAACCGGTTGTTTTTCGTTGATGGACCGAGCGGAAGTGGCAAGACCTTTCTCTATAATACGCTTCTGCACATCTTGCAAGGCCAGTGTCGTTTGGTTCTTCCAATGGCGTACTCGGGCATTGCAGCAACATTGCTAGCAGGGGGCCGTACATCGCACCATCGATTTAAATTGCCAGTGCCCATTTTGGAAAACTCCACATGCAACATATCACCTACGAGTAAAGATGCAGATACTCTAAGGAAGGCCAACCTATTCATTTGGGATGAAGCACCTATGGCTCCAGCATATGCTTTAGCGGCTGTTGATCGATGTCTCCGGGATGTAACCAGCAACAACATTCCTTTTGGTGGAAAGGTCTTACTTCTTGGTGGGGACTTCAGGCAGGTTTTGCCCGTTGTACCTCGCGCTGCACCTGCAGCAATCATCGCCACATGCATCAAGCGTAGCAAGTTGTGGCCAAAGTTCAAACTGCTGAACTTAAAATCAAACATGAGAGCTAATGATGACGAAGAATTCTCAAAATGGTTACTGTCGGTTGGAAATGGGACTGTGGAAACAATTCCTGACTCAGATTTAATACGACTGCCTGATCGTATCTGTGTAGAAGACAACATGTCTTTAGCAGAGGCTGTTTTTGGTAATTTGAACGAAATCCATTCAAACTATGATGCGCTGGCACAACGAGCCGTGTTGTGTCCAAAGAATGAATCCACATTTGTGATCAACGATGAGATACTGGATGCATTTCCTGGGGAAGAAAAGACGTACTTCAGCGCTGATTCCATTGTCTGTGATGACCCTGAAGAGGCACTAAATTATCCTATGGAATTCCTAAATCAATTAACTCCTTCTGGAATGCCATTGCACAAACTTCGTCTCAAAGATGGTGCTGTCATCATGTTACTCCGTAACTTTGATCCGAAACAGGGACTGTGCAATGGTGCAAGATTGGTTGTTAAAAGATTGTTGCCAAACATAATAGATGGAGAAATAATTTCTGGCAGTCACAAAGGAACACGCACATTTTTACCCAGGATTAGTATTGCACCTTCCGATACAACACTACCATTCGTACTCAAACACCATCAATTTCCAGTTCGTGTGGCATTCTCTTTCTCAATAAACAAGAGTCAAGGTCAAACATTACACAAAGTTGGGATTTACCTACCAGAACCCGTCTTCAGCCATGGCCAATTATATGTTGCATTGTCGCGTGCTAAACGATTTGAGGATGTCAAGGTAAAGGTAGTCAGTAATGGCCAACAGGGAAAAATTGATGGCCGCAGTGGAATCTTCACCCGTAATGTTGTTTACCCGGAGGTCCTGCAGTGACACCATTCAGGCAACAAAAGGACCACGAAGGAAAATAGTTAATTACTCCGACACATTTAGTTGCGGTGATTGAAAAATCACCGGACTATTGTTGCTGTTTTGATGCTTTTTACTGCTGTTTTCATGCTTTTTCACTGCTGTTTTGATGCTTTTTCAGTGCTGTTTTTTCACAGCTGTTCTGATGCTTTTTCACTGCTGTTTTGATGCTTTTTCACTGCTGTTTTGATGCCCCTCCCCCGTCACCCTCCCCCGTCACCCTCCCCCGTCACCCTCTGCCATCACCCTCTGCCATCACCCTCTGCCATCACCCTCTGCCATCACCCTCTGCCATCACCCTGCCATCACCCTGCCCCATCACCTTGCCATCACCCTCCCACCACCCTGCCATCACCCTCCCACCACCCTCCCATCACCCTGCCATCACCCTCCAATCACCCTCCCATCACCCTGCCACCACCCTCCCACCACCCTCCCATCACCCTGCCATCACCCTCCCATCACCTTGCCATCACCCTCCCACCACCCTGCAATCACCCTCCCATCACCCTCCCATCACCCTGCCATCACCCTCCCATCACCCTTTATTGGACCATTTGACTTCTGTAGGGTTGGTTTTCTAAGGCTTGTATCAAATAATCAATTTATATCAAATCTTTTAAGGTGAAAGCGCGATGACGTCACCACGTCACGCGGCACGAATGCGCACCTGTGTCGTTGGAAGTATTGGCTTATATAGGGTTGGTTTTCTAAGGCTGTAGGCCGCACCTCATTTTGTCGAATAAAGTGGTATGCGGGTGGTTCCGGTATTTGGGACCGCAGGGACGGAAAGTGCAGCCGGCCCGCTCTGAAGGTTCGGATCGGGACACCGGGATTCATTCCGGTCGCCCGGTCGGCCCGGAGGTGGGGGTGCGGGGCCTGTCACGGAACGTCAACACAAACGGCCTGCCGGGGCCGCCCAAAAGTCGGGCGTGAGGGGCGCGTCCACTAATGGAACGCCTCTCGCTTCCCAGATCGAGGGCCACGTGGTCAGGAGAACCTCGTCCCTTCTGGTTGCCCTGCCGTCCCGCCGTGGGCGCTGGCAGGGTGTACTTCAAAATAAGCTTAAGTGTCAAGTG
>NW_027620092.1:0-18167 GCF_964187855.1 Myxine glutinosa
GCAGCCTTGACCTTTGAGCTTTAGATCTAAAAAAAACAATCTGCTTCTACCTTTTTATTGGTGGACAAATTAATTGACCCAGTATGCAACCACACCCACATACGGACACACACACACACACCTCGTTTTTTCATTTCTGTTCCTCACTATTCTATCTCTCTCTTTTATTCACACACCCCCCCCCCCCCCCCACACACACACACACACACACACCACACACACACACACACACACACACACACACACACACACACACACACACACACACACACACACACACACACACACACACCTCTCTTATAGTATAGATGATAGTTCAAAGACTTGGGGATGAGTTTGTTCGGTGACAAAAATAAGCCGATTAGATTTTGGTTCAGATCCGAATCCAGATCCGACCTATCAGTGGGTACAAAACATCAACTGTTCAACCTGGTGGAGGTATGCGCTCTACCGAGTGCCCTTCTAGTTCATCTTATGATTACTTTCATTCATTATCTTATGATTACTTAATTATCGAATGATTTTAAAATCATATCCACTTGATGCCTTTTATTACAATGCTGTTCATTTAAAAATGCATCATTCCTGAAATTGGGCTTTTCTAAAATCATTTTCTAATCGTTTGTACTTGAAAGGTAGAAAAAAACCTTATAAAACTGAAGAATATACTTACTTTAAGAGAATAGAGAATTGAGAATAAAGTATCTCTTTATGCACTGATTGTTATCAAGTTTGGTGATGTTCATGTGACCAAGCCAAAATGGTAGTCAACAACATGTGCACAAGACCTACAAGTTGTAACACATGTCAATGACGTCACATTGGTGTTCTCATTGATGGTAAAATTCCTCGTGAGAAGTGTTTCCTATCTCATTCTCAATGAAGTCTCACAACCAGCTTCATGGGGCTGCGAAACAGTATGTGATGAGTTATGATAACCAGTGAATAATATGGCAAGGTGGTGAGCTTGTTGCTCGATTATATCGACCATATAAAACAATGTGTGTTTGTGTGTCTTTCCCCATTCATAAGGGTAGGTTTTAAAGGATTTGAGTAGTGCTTTAGGAGGGATTTGAGTGTGGTTTTCATGGGCAATCTTTGAACAAGACTGTGTGTCCACGGGTTAAAAGACCTAAAAATACCCAAAATACTCCAAGGACCCAGAAGACCGAAAAGACCCCAAGGATCCAAATGACCCAAATGACTCAGAGGACCCAAAATACCCCATTAATCCAGAAGTTCCCAAGGACACTGAAGACCCAAAAAACTACGAAGACCCATAACACCCCGAGGATCCAAAATACCCAAATGGCCCCAAGGACCCATACAACCTAGAAGACCCAAAATACCCCAAGGACCGAGAAGACCCCAACGACGTTGAAGATCTAAATAACCCCAAAGACCCAAAAGATCCCGATGACACAAAAAATGCAAAGACCAAAATGCCCCAAAGACCCAAAATATCCCAAAGACCCAAATATCACAAAGACCCTGAAGACCCCAAGGACCCAAATGACCCAGGGGACACAAAAGACCCCGATGACCCAAAATATCCTGAGGACACAAAAGACCCTGAGCATCCAAAAGACCCAAATTACTCAGAGGACCAAAAAGACCCCGAGGACTCTGAAGACCCAAAAGAAGAGTAATTATGTCTCCTACATTGGAATTGTAGATGGTGGCTTGCAAACCGAGCCTCAAGTACCTTATGGGGTACCTTATGGGACATGAAAGGTGGAAAAGTGGCAGGGGTGGAGGTGGCTACGGGATGGTGGGTGGATTCGTCACAAATTTCCGTATTTTGCAAACATAATATGTAGATTGTCTCTTAATGACTGTTGAAAAGCCATGTTTCACAATGCAATGCCATGATGTAGTCGGATCATATTCCACTGGGAAATGAAACCAAGTAACAGTCACCACAATGGCAATCCTGATATTACTCAGGCAACCTGCTTTCCTGATAATGTAACCAATTAAAAATAGCTGAATGTTGTTGAATATATTTGGCCATTACACTTGTGATTAAAGGAAATGTTGCCAGATAGCAAAGTTTATTTTTACATACTCCAGAATGAATGTGTTATAAACACACACACACACACACACACACACACACACACACACACACACACACACACACACACACACACACACACACACACACACACACACACACACACACACACACACACACACACACACACACACACACACACACACACACACACACACACACACACACACACACGGCTAGTTCCAGACATTACTGGAAATTGCCAAGTTGGTGGTTCACAGGTATTGCGTCAGAAAATGCATCTTTCCTCGAATGAACGGTAAGCTGGGTGGTCCATCTTCTGGCATTACCTGGTGGTTCCCATAGTATCCTTAGTGAAGAGTAGGTGAGTTATCACCGGGTCCCTGGCCAAATTCAAAATTCCTGCCTTAACTGTGGGTTGAAAATGGTCTGGTATTCTTGGACATTCCTAAACACCAGATTATACCCCTTGATATCTCAGAGTGTGGTTGATATGCCAGCAGCAGCTCATACACCAAAACCTAATGCACACTCCCATGTGTTCATGTGTCACATGTGAATGGCCATCTTCGACTACAAATGCAAATCGAGGAATACAAAACATGGAATACAATTTAAATACATAAAATATGTATGGAGTTCAAAATAATCTTGCAAGGACATATTCACAACGGCATACTTAAGATGTATGATTTATATCATTAGTAAGGAAATATATTGTTACCAATCATATATACTTGTATGGTAAAAAATAAGAAAATCGCACATGTTTGGGAAGATTATTAAACATTGGCATTTTAAATATGAAATAAGCAAAGCCTATAAACTTACAAAACCCTTTAAAATTACCCTTTATAACCTGGTAGAATTACCCTTTAGAAACCTTTAGAATTACCCTTTAGAACCCATCAGAATGACCCTTTAGAAACTTTTAGAATTACCCTTTTGAACCTCCTAAAATTAAACACGGTGGGTTAGAAAGAAAGGACGGATGGAAGGGCGGACATAGCCAAATATTGAAGCGGCTTCAACGCTTAAACATATAAAACCGTTTGTGTTTCTTGGACTATTGGGAGTATTTTGTTCTGAGAATGTTCCGAGCCCCCATTGTAGCTAATAATATTTGTACCAGCTTGATGGCTCAAAATCTTTTGTACATTTGCCGGGGATTAAAAACAATTATTAAAAGCCATGTGACCGTCGAGTGATGTTTCTGTGAACTTTTACATGCATACAGTGAATACATGAGGTGATCTTTCCTTGTTACTCACACCCCTGCACACTGTCCCTCAAACCACGAGGCCGCAACTCCCCGGTCTCTCCGGTCGAACGCACACAAATCAGCCTTGACAAGCGTAATTGAGAGTGAATAGAGCCCGAGATATTCCCTGGTAGATAGAACCTGGTATAGATATAACCTGGTGTAGATAGAACCTGGTAGAATTACCCTTTAGAACCTGGTAGAATTACCCTTTAGAACCTGGTAGAATTACCCTTTAGAACCTGGTAGAATTACCCTTTAGAACCTGGTAGAATTACCCTTTAGAACCTGGTAGAATTACCCTTTAGAACATGGTAGAATTACCCTTTAGAACATGGTAGAATTACCCTTTAGAACCTGGTAGAATTACCCTTTAGAACCTGGTAGAATTACCCTTTAGAACCTGGGAGAATTACCCTTTAGAACCTGGTAGAATTACCCTTTAGAACATGGTAGAATTACCCTTTAGAACATGGTAGAATTACCGTTTAGAACCTGGTAGAATTACCCTTTAGAACCTGGTAGAATTACCCTTTAGAACCTGGTAGAATTACCCTTTAGAACCTGGTAGAATTACCCTTTACAACCTGGGAGAATTACCCTTTAGAACCTGGTAGAATTACCCTTTAGAACCTGGGAGAATTACCCTTTAGAACATGGTAGAATTACCCTTTAGAACATGGTAGAATTACCCTTTAGAACTCTTCAGAATTACCCTTTGGAACCCTTCAGAATTACTATTTAGAATCCTTTAGAACCCTTTAGAACCCTTTAAAACTCTTTCTAATGACCCTTTAGAATCCATTAGAATTGCCTATTAGAACCCTCTAAAATTACCATTTAGAACCTTTTAGAATTACCCTTTAGAACTCTTTATAATTACCCTTTAGAATTACCCTTTGGAACCCTTTAGAATTACCCTTTAGAACCCTTCAGAATTACCCTTTAGAATCCTTTAGAATTACCCTTTAGAACGTTTCAGAATTACCCTTTAGAATCCTTTAGAATTACCCTTTTGAACCCTTCAGAATTACCCTTTGGAACCCTTTAGAATTACCCTTTAGAACCCTTCAGAATTACCCTTTAGAACCCTTCAGAATTACCCTTTAGAACCCTTTAGAATTACCCTTTAGAATTACCCTTTAGAATCCATTAGAATTATCCTTTAGAACCCTTCAGAATTACCCTTTAGAACCCTTCAGAATTACCCTTTAGAACCCTTTAGAATTACCCTTTAGAACCCTTTAGAATTACCCTTTAGAACCCTTTAGAATTACCCTTTAGAATCCATTAGAATTATCCTTTAGAACCTCCTAAAATTAAACACGGTGGGTTAGAAAGAAAGGACGGATGGAAGGGCGGACAAGGCCAAATATTGAAGCGGCTTCAACGCTTAAACATATAAAACCGTTTGTGTTTCTTGGACTATTGGGAGTATTTTGTTCGGAGAATGTTCCGAGCCCCCATTGTAGCTAATAATATTTGTACCAGCTTGATGGCTCAAAACCTTTTGCACATTTACCGGGGATTAAAAACAATTATTATAAGCCCTGTGACCGTCGAGTGGTGTTTCTGTGAACATTTGCATGCATACAGTGAATGCGTCACACTGTCCCTTTTGGGTCGATGTATGTGGCCCACCATATGAGGTGATCTTTCCTTGTTACTCACACCCCTGCACACTGTCCCTCCAACCACGAGGCCGCAACTCCCCGGTCTCTCCGGTCGAACGCACACAAATCAGCCTTGACAAGCGTAATTGAGAGTGAATGGAGCCCGAGATATTCCCAAGCACCGGAGGAAATGAATGCCGTCGTGAACATCTCGGGCCTAAGTCCTGAGCAACAATGGCTGCCGCAGCCCTAAATCCAATCCAGTGAATAAATATGACATCTTTTCTTTCTGTACCTCACTATTTTCTGTAGCCCCTAAATGTGCCTCACTATTTTCCTCGTCTTCCTTTTCTTTCTCTCTTCCTTTCCCTCACCATTTTCCTGCCCAAAGCCCCCCCCCCCCGTCGCTTCCCAACTCATTGCAGACGACTCCAAGCCACGTGCTTGCTCACCCTTTGCTTCCTTGTCTGCACACCCAGGGAGGTGTGAAAGTAAAAGTGACAGCGCTGGAATGACGCCACAAAACACACCTTTCCAGAGCAGTACTTAAACGCTTTGATGGGATTTTAACTTGTCAGGTGCTCAAGGGCCCAATTAACCGTGCCTGCTCGGTGGACCTCAAATGAGAAAATCCTGGATGATCACTTTAAAATTCCAGATGTAGGGTTATATTTTGATTAGGGTGTACCAGCTGCTAGGTCAGGGGGAAGGATTAGTATGCTGTTGCTCCTCTTAATCCGGGATTCAAAGCCAAGGCCTTGTGAAGCTCGACAGAAAGGGGTGGGTGCAGCATGCAGGAGCATGCATGATCCTTCGCAGTGAGCGTTAAGCTGGCTGGTTTTGAACCCTGCAATTATAACATCATCCCATTTCTTGAAATGCAAGAGTACTTTTCAAGCCGGAGTTCACATGCCGGTGGCTCTGAATCAGCAAATTGACGACCCATTTCAAATTGGTCCCTTGACTTAAGAAACTATCGATGTTTCGCCTGAAACCCAAATCCTATCCAGGTACCAGGTTCCTCCTGATGACTCCATCTTTCCTCTTTATTCTTCCGGTTTCTTCTGACGACTCCAACACAATATTTGGTCTTTCAGTTGATTACATAATACATAATATATAATTATATACCACCACTGTTAAGGTTAAGGTTAGGTTTAGCTTATATACAGTATACATACACAGTATACACAGTAAAGTATTATATGCTGGACTCCTCTCCGGCCTTGCTCCCCCAGCTCTATCTGTGCTCTGTGCCCCCAATATTCCTTCAGGTCGCACAAGATCTGCCTGCAACTCTCTTATGGTGAAACTGCCAAAATCTAGGCTCTCTGCTCACCTTCACTCCTCTTTTCTTCCGCCTCTGGAACAAACTCCCACACTACCTTCAATCCCACTCCTCCCTCCAGGTCTTTAAAACAGCTGTTCACCACCATCTCTTATCTTCCCCCATCCAAAACCTTGATCTTTTCTACCCCCGCTAATTCACCCCAGAGTCCTTGCAGTCTGAAGCTTCGGCCTCGTGTCAGAGGTGCTTATAATCTTCTTTATTTATTAGACATCCTACGGATGTAAATGAACACTCGTTTTACTCTGCACGTGTTGCACATCACGTGCAGCGAAATTCACCTCCCTGTGCCTCGTATTTATTGTTATTTCAAAAAAACGTTTCTGTACACCGCCGTTGAGGCTCGGCTTGAAAGCCACCGTCTACATTTCCGATAGAAGAGACAATTACTCTTTTATGGAAAACGTTTTTCGAGTTTGTTTTATCCTCAAAAATAGACTGTAGTGAGCACACATTCGTGTTAAAAGATTGGCCTATAAAACGTGCCCTTATGAGCCGACACTGAGATTATGTTCTATATGGTCGATGGTAAGAAATAATTCCAGGGAAGCCTTAATAATATAATATATTATCCTGCTTTATCATTGTTTATATGACATAACCTCTAATATTTTAAAGACGCAATTGTTTTTCAAACTTGAACTTGTTTCAAAACAACTTGAGACATCAGGCGTACTCTCTGAGAACCTCGAAGTATTGATTTTTGCACAGACATCGCACAAACTTTAGATCCCAAGTAGCTCACATTATGTGAATGAGCAAAGAGGGTAAACATGTTGAATATACCCAAAGCTGACATATCCCCTCAGCAATTAATTCAGGGGGAAATTAACTATGCCTGTAGCTAACTGGACTTTAGCCTCTGGCACACAACAATGGCTTGGGAGCCTCTGTTCTCGACATAATAACTTTAAGTGCATTTGCACGCTCGTCACCGGCCAATCGAGGCATAGGGAGGAAGTGGGGATTATGTCATCCTGACCAATCCGTGGCTGGCTTAGTGATGTCAGCATTCATACTCCTCGGCCTTCCCAGAGGCAGAGCAATGGCCTGAATTTCAATCACAGCCAGGGTCAGGTTTAGCTGTGAGAACGCCAAAGTCCTTTCACAACATGCAAATGGCACCAACCGGAGGGAACTATAAACTTGTCACGATTGCAGTGGCTGATTAGGGAACAATACGCTCTTTTCTGCTATGATTTACATTAAATCCACCCCCGAGCTAGTGCGTTGTCCTTGCCGAGCTGAGAAATAGGCAGGCGGCCGCAAGACGGGTCTTTGTGAGCAACATTACAATCTAGTCCAGCCATCACGCTCCTTCTTGTCAACGATGGAGGACGACATTCAGTGGGACACAACGGCGATTGAAATAGTTGACAGCATTTGTGAATAGTTGACAGCTGCTGAGAAATGAATCATAGCTGCTTCGATTACAATGGCAAAGTTAGTCTATTAGCCGTTAAAATCTCCTGCAATTGTGCTCCTGCTCCTCCTGCGTTAAAAGCTCCTGCAATTGTGCTCCTGCTCCTCCTGCATTAAAAGCTCCTGCAATTGTGCTCCTGCTCCTCCTGCATTAAAAGCTCCTGCAATTGTGCTCCTGCTCCTCCTGCGTTAAAAGCTCCTGCAATTGTGCTCCTGCTCCTCCTGCGTTAAAAGCTCCTGCAATTGTGCTCCTGCTCCTCCTGCGTTAAAAGCTCCTGCAATTGTGCTCCTGCTCCTCCTGCGTTAAAAGCTCCTGCAATTGTGCTCCTGCTCCTCCTGCGTTAAAAGCTCCTGCAATTGTGCTCCTGCTCCTCCTGCGTTAAAAGCTCCTGCAATTGTGCTCCTGCTCCTCCTGCGTTAAAAGCTCCTGCAATTGTGCTCCTGCTCCTCCTGCGTTAAAAGCTCCTGCAATTGTGCTCCTGCTCCTCCTGCATTAACAGTTCCTGCAATTGTGCTCCTGCTCCTCCTGCGTTAAAAGCTCCTGCAATTGTGCTCCTGCTCCTCCTGCGTTAACAGCTCCTGCAATTGTGCTCCTGCTCCTCCTGCGTTAAAAGCTCCTGCAATTGTGCTCCTGCTCCTCCTGCATTAAAAACTCCTGCAATTGTGCTCCTGCTCCTCCTGCATTAAAAACTCCTGCAATTGTGCTGCTGCTCCTCCTGCATTAAAAGCTCCTGCAATTGTGCTCCTGCTCCTCCTGCGTTAAAAGCTCCTGCAATTGTGCTCCTGCTCCTCCTGCTTTAAAAACTCCGGCAATAGTGACGCAATTGTGCTGTATGTGCAATACCTCGTCGTCAACAAAATTGCAGAGGCTAATAGTTTGTGTGATCATTATTGTTGTTGAAGCATGTCTGAAGGTATATTGGCTGACGATGCTCATGTGGAGACGTTTAATGAGCAGGATCATTTATTTATTTTTATTTATTTGCACTGCTTGGCATCTCGCATGGTCGATTCAGGATTTTACATCGAATGAGGTCTGCTTGTTTTTTAAAGGATTGTCAGGGCTTACCTATTAATGAGAAAATTGCAAAAAATTAATGCGATCAAGAAGATGATTCTGAAGAAGTACATTTGGATCAATGTATGTTTACAGCTGTGACGGAGCCAGATTGGACTTTTATCAAACTCTGTATTGAGCAAGTACACAATAAATTCACTCCACTTTCGGAAAGAAAGAATCAAGAGCCATTTTGCAGTGGATGTTTACAGGTAAGGCCTAAGCGTAACATTTGAAACAATGCCAATTCCCGACAAGCAGATTTTCGTTCCCAGTCTGCTCTGCTTCTGCGGCATCTCGACCGACAAAATTGTCAAAGCGGAGACAAGTCAGAATTGTCCAAAAAAAATCCGACTTATGAACCAGCTGGCAGCCTACTTTGGTTTGTGCTTCATCAGTAATGCTATGGTGTCATATTGGAAGGGCACTGAAAAAAAAAAAAAGACGTACTGACTCATTACTCATGACTACCACATGCTCGTCAGCTAGTGAGTTCCCTATTTTTCCATGATGCCCCTTAAGGGTGCAAAAAAATCTGAAATGAACAATATTGTATCTTTACTACCCGGTAACATCCCAAAGATGTGGCCACCACAGAGCTGCAACAGTTGCTGCTTTTCCGCTTTGCAAAAGCTGATGGATTTCAGTCAAAAAGACAATATGGAGGTGCTGTTTGTGGGCATTTGTGCATCAATAATTAGGTATGGAAATAAATGACTTGCCATTTATGATTTGATTAAAATAGAGTTTGATTGCAGCTCAGGCTCGTTCCAGCACATATAAGTTACAAACTTTCCGATGAAGGCAAAGTATTAGAGGCCATATGCACAGTAAAAGCAAAAAATTTGGAAATGTTTAAAGCCACACAAGGGGTGCGGGTTAACAATTCCACCATTTTGGGTAAGGAAGGGTTAATGTGGGTAATAAAGATCATGGGCCAGGATCGGACACAATGTAGTGTTGCACTGCCTGCTTCAAGCCCTGGAAGTTAGACTGGAAAACAACGGCCTCTGGATCAAGGTGGTTCCATAGATAGGAGAAGCGAGGAACAAGGGAACTGAGGTGTGCAATCAAACCGGGTTTTGGAAAATTAACCAGTAGATAATTGCTGGAATAGCACACACATCTTGGAGTTGCTGGGGAGAGTCGGAGTACTGAGAGAGCAGACGGAGAAATATTGGAGAATATGCAGGAAAAAACAGAGAGATGATAGACCTGCCATGTCAAAGTAACAGACCTTTTGCTACGGCCTACTTCAAAAGTAACATAAAGTAACAGAATGTTGAGAGCTTTAGATTCCACCAAATACAGGAGAGACAGGTGTGATGCTATAGGGTGCCAACTCGTATGGGAGAGTAGTACTCCACTGAGCTATGGGCAAAGGCCTTGCAGACTGTGAGTAGCTCTGATATTCCAAGAAAACACTTGGATCGACAGAAGATGCTCAGTCTGTGGCTAGCTTTGGAGGCCCAATTTGCTATGCGTTTCACCCAGGAAAGTTGAGGGCTGATGGTAAGGCCGAGAAGTCCAAGAGAAAACCACTTCCTTAAACATAGACAGTTGGGTTGGTTTGACGATCCTTCCAGAGTGATAACGTGAGACAATGTGATTTTCCAGGGTTGAAGGACAACTTTGTTAGGACATCCAACCATTGCTGAGAGAGAAGCAGCAGCATGTCCAGAGTTGAATGACTCATCTTCATGATAGGAGTCCTTTGAAGAGTATCCTAAGAAGAAGAAGAAGAATGCTGGGAAAGAATTCAAACGGATGGTCAGATATTTTGAAAAAAAAGGAAAGACCTGACATCAGCAGCAATGATGGAATCCATGACCTAGCTCTGAATTGGAAGTGAGCTCACTGGTCTGCAGTTGATAGTTATTGTTTTTGCACCTTTCTTGTAGACGGTAGTGGTATATCCTGACCTTCAAGCCAATGGGAGGTAGCCAAATGATGACAGATTTAATATGACAGATAAAGTGGAAGCAAGAATGGCAGAGCAGGATTTGAGAACATGGACACTGATTCCTTCTGGGTAGAGTCACTGAAACAGGGTCAAGGCTTGACAGAACATTTTCTGCCTTCTCTAGTGAGAAGGACACAGAGTCCAGTGGACAGTGTGATACGGGCGGTAATATGGGGATAGAGTGGGGTGGGATGGGTACACGAGATTTGGAGGAAAACAGATTTTCATAAATTCTGCCCTGTTTCAGAATCAATATCAGGCGCTGTGTTTGTGGTGGTACAATCATTTTGTGAGCGGGCAGACCAAAATGAACAGCCAGTGGGCCTCCATGAAGCCTTATTCTGCATTGTTGAGGTTTCTCCCAAACAATAGGAATTCCTCTGATTCTTCGTGGCTATTTTCTGGTCTGTTTTGACAGAGCTTTCCCCGCTCTGGAGATTGTGTTCCTATTTATGTCAATAACTCTTGCTCATTGTCCATTGGCTACACTAACCCCCCCAGGCATTTGGAACACCTATGACTGGGTATACCACTCCGCTACCACCTAATGTTTGGCTGTATGATTTATTGTCCACCCAATGATGACGACTTCACATACACCTCTATTTCTTCTAATATGGATCAACTCGTAACCATCCATGCCAACTCTCTTTTTCGCATCTGCGGCTATTTTAACTGTCGCCGTGCCAGTTGGCTGAGTGTTGGCTCGGCAACAACCAGCCATGGCATTGTAACAAAGGCCTTCTGCGACTCTGCGGGTTTGACCCAATGTGTAAAATTCCTAACCAGACTTCTGCAACTGGTACATCCTCCCTCCTGGAGCGAATAATGATGAATGTTCCAAGCAATCTCTCCTGTTCCTCTTCTGCCCCTCTTGACTCTTCTGATCACTTTCCTTGGCGAAGACCAATTTGGGTTTTGATACTCTATATACTATATACACAACTTTTCTGGACTTGCAAAATAAATAGTACAAACAGTAAACCTTTTGTAGGCAACATCTCAGCTCATGTAAATGCATTAAAAACTAGATGGTATTCAAAGAATACTTACCCTGCACAGTCAACTTGTTGCGAGCCAACTCTTCTGCTTTTGAACATTTTTTTTCTTTGATCCAATATGGCTGCCAGACCACGTGAGCGATGACATCATAAATTTATATTCTCTAATATAATTGTTGCATAGATCATGCTCAATACATTTCAAACTGATCAGACTATGCATTGTCCCTGTCTAATTATGACATCATAATTATGGCAACAATGACATCATCATTAACAACACCTATTCCCCATTTGGGTATACCATTTGGGCAACAATGACGTTTCAATATTTTCCATGCAGCGGTTTTGGAGATATAGAGGAGCAACATTTTTCGGTTTTTCCAAGATGGTGCCTGTACCACATGACCTTTGACGTCATTATCATTAAAATATTCTACATGAGGAGGCGTTCCTATGGTGAAAATTTCCTGCCCATCAGACCAACAGTTGCTGAGAAAAAAAATTCACAATGATCGGATAAGTGTTGTACTTGTCGAATTATACTAAGGCACCAATGACATCATCATTAACATATCTTATTCCCTAAGGGGAGTACTTGACTGAGTATTCAGTGTTTCAATTTTTGAAATTGTTGAAATTTTTTGAAAATTTTAATTTGAAAAAATTGAAATTTGAAATTTTTTGAAAATTCAGTGTTTCAATGTTTCTATTTTTTCCATGGAGCGGTTTCGGAGATATAGAGGTGCAACGTTTTTCGATTTTTTCCAAGATGGCGTCTGTACCACATGGCCTATGACGTTATAATTATCATTAAACAATTCTACAGGAGGAGCAGCACATATTCTGAAAATTTAGTGTCCATCCTCCCTCCTGACAGTGCAGGGGAATTTTTGTTTTATTCATACTGATCAGATCAAGTGTTGTACTTGTCGAATTATGACGTCATAATTAAGGCACTGATGACATCACTATCAACATATCTTATTCCCCATGGTGAGTACTTGACAATGAGCCATGTTAAATTTTTTTCCATCGAGCGGTTTGGGAGATATAGAGGTGTAACGTATTTCAAAGATGGCGCCCGTACCACGTGACCTATGACGTCATAATTAGAAATAAAAAATTATACAGGTGGAGGTGCTTCTATGGTAAACTTTCGTGTCAATCGCACCAACGGTTGCCGAGAAAATGAATTTTTAAAATGCAGACACGTACGGCACACGGCACACGGCACATGTACACATATGAATGCTTAACCCCGCTTGTCGCTTCACGAGCGCAGGGTAACTAGCATGACTGAAATTGCAACGATTCTTGAACAGTGGAGTCAGGTTCATATCAAGTCTCTCTGGTGAGTGTGTGTGTGTGTGTGTGTGTGTGTGTGTGTGTGTGTGTGTGTGTGTGTGTGTCATCTCCAAGTGCGGATTTTAGGTGGAATGGGAGCCCTCCCAGGTCTTTATGTATCCACCTTTGTGTGTGTGTGTGTGTGTGTGTGTGTGTGTGTGTGTGTGTGTGTGTGTGTGTGTGTGTGTGTGTATATGTCGCGCTCTCTCTCACCCCCACTCTCATTCCAGCTCTTTTTAAAGTTTGGGCCCTCGTGTGGCTATTTTAACAGAGTTCAACACACTCTCAGAGGTATATTACATCAACAAAGTAGTATTACATGAGAGGAAGAGACAGAGGAATGCAGAAACACAGTCAAGAAAGTAAATTCACAAATAACTTCACACTTGAATATAATTCATAACATTTTGAGCAAATACAGCATATATTTGGCTAGAAAACATTTTTTTGTTTTTCACCAACAGACTAGATATCAAAGTACGTACATAGTTGTATACTATGCAACATACAAAAGGGATGGAGGAGTACAAGAGCTTTGAATATATATATATATATATATACATATATATATATATATATATATATATATATATATATATATATATATATATATATATATATATATATATACACATACATATATACATATATACATATATATATATATATATATATATCATATATACATATATACATATATACATATATATATATATATATATATATATATATATACATATATACATATATATATATATATATATACATATATATATATATACATATATATATATATATATATATATATATATATATATATATATATATATATATATATATATATATATATATATATATATATATATATATATATATATATATATATATATATATATATATATATATATATATATATATATATATATATATATATATATATATATATATATATATATATATATATATATGAAGGGAAGAAACAACAGTGCAAAGATTGTGATGGAAAACAATTAAGAGTAGCAGGATACCCTGACATGGGCTTAGAATCAAAAGCAAACAGGTTAATATATCCAACAAGTGCAGAATACAAAATGCTCTTCAAGCCTCCTTTTGACAAACACTACATGACCTAAAGTATGTGGACACCCGAACATCAAACATCTCATTCCAAAATCATGGGAATTTATATGGAGTTGGTCCCACCCCTCCCCCCTTTGCTGCTAAAACAGCCTCCACTCTTCTGGGAAGGCTTTCCACTAGATGTTGGATCATTGCTGTGGGGATTTGCTTCCATTCAGCCACAAGAGCATTAGCGAGGTTGGGCACTGATTTTGGGCGATTAGGCTAGGCTCACAGTTGGCATTCCAATTCATCCCAAAACTGTTCGATGGGGTTGAGGTCAGGGCTCTGTGCAGGCCGGTCAAGTTCTTAAACACCGATCTTGACAAACCATTTTCTGTATGGACCTCGCTTTGTGCATGGAGGCATTGTCATGCTGAAACAGGAAAGGGCCTTCCCCAAACTGTTGCCACAACGTTGGAAGCACACAATCATCTAGAATGTCAGTGTATGCTGTAGCATTAATATTTCCCTTCACTGGAACTAAGGGGCCGAGCCAGAACCATGAAAAACAGCCCCAGACCATTATTCCTCCTCCACCAAACTTTACAGTTGGCACTATGCATTCGGGCAGGTGGCGTTCTTCTCGTATCCGCCAAACGCAGACTTGTCCGTCGGGCTGCCAGATGGTTTAGCGCGATTCATCACTCCAGAGAACGCGTTTCCACTGCTCTAGAGTCCAATGGCGGCGAGCTTTACATCACTCCAGCCGACACTTGGCATTGCGCATGGGGATCTTAGGCTTGTGTGCGGCTGCTCGGCCATGGGAAACCCATTTCATGCAGCTCTCGATGAACTGTTGTTGTGCTGACATTGCTTACAGAGGCAGTTTGGAACTCGGTAGTCCTTGTTGCAACCGAGGACAGACGATATTTACGAGTTACGTGCTCCAGCACTCGGTGGTCCCGTTCTGTGAGCTTGTATAGCCTACCACTTCGCAGCTGAGCTGTTGTTGCTCCAAGACATTTCCACTTCACAATAACAGCACTTATAGTTGACCGGGGCAGCTCTAAGCAGGGCAGAAATTTGATGAAATGACTTGTTGGAAAGGTCGAATCCTATGGCGGTGCCACGTTGAAAGTCACTGAGCTCTTCAGTATGGCCCATTCTACTGCCAATGTTCGTCTATGGAGATTGCATGGCTGTGTGCTTTATTATATCTGCCTGTCAGCAATAGGTGTTGCTGAAACAGCCGAATCAACTAATTATAAGGGGTGTCCGCATACTTTTGGTCATGTAGTGTATCTCAAATAATTGGTGATAAATCAATTACAATCAGTAAACAACATACTGTACTTTGTTCTCATTCCCCTCCCCCTTCCCACGCCACCTCCCCCCAAGCCCTCTCCCTCCCACACTTCTCCCTGCTCTCAAATGTTGTGGTTGTGTGCTTCCCCTTCTCTCCCCATCTTGTCTTCCGCTCCCTCTTTTTATATATTTTGTTTGTCTGGTTGATTTGTTTGTGAAATAAATGTTAGCTCTTTCACGAGCCTCGATTCAGTATACAAAAACAAAAACAAAAAAAAAAAAAATGTGAGCAACTGTTCCAAACAAGGGACTTTGGGTACAAAATGATTCAAGTGACTTTGCCCGTGAATATTCCCAGCGGACCTCCTGGCTCGTGATGTGAAGAACCCAGGTTCAATTCCTATATTCCAGATGTGTTTGTCTATTGATGTCATTGTAACTTATGTGAAGTACAATGAAGTATAATGATATTTAACTCGGATTGGTGCCGTTATCGTTATAGCATCCACTCTTAGTTTGGGAGGTTGGCGGTTAGAACCCGACCCCGGCCGAGTCATACTAAATATGATAAACCAGCGTTCCTTGCTTGATACGTTCTGCTTCCTTGCTTGATGCTCAGCATTTAAAAAGGATAGAGTACAGACAAACAACCATAGGTTGGCAATACTAGCACAGGTTTTTTGGGCCTTATGGCCTCCTCCGACATTCCTTGTAAGGGAATATGCAGTACCAAGACTCCCCCTTTTAACGGTTGTAGGGTTTGTTTCTACAATTAGTTCCCCCAATTTTCATGGTACATCAGAGTTTCTTAGACCCATAGAAGTGTAAAAGCCACCATTTTGGTTTGTTTATTTTCTTCCTTTTTTCTGCCAAGCAGCTGTATCTGGGACTTTTGTGACGTTCGGTATGAAGTTCTGCATCAAAAATTGGAATACAAACTATGTTGGGTTGACATTTTTTGTCCTTGACCGAATTTTTAAGGTCATGACCTAATTATAAACATTTTAACATTTTTCACCATAACTTGATAAGATTTGTTGTAATAAGACCTTAACCCGATCAGAACAAGATTGCCCTCTGTAGATAGCCTAAGTGTAAGGCGCATTCCCGCTTCAGGTTAAAGGTCAAGGTCAAATAGCCCTCCGGCTTAAAGGTCAAGGTCAAATGGCAGTCTGAAAAAAACCATATACAATATGTATACACACACAATGTGAATTTGGCATCATCATCCAAATAAACCACTCATTCTGTCTGCTTCAATTACCAAAGCATGATGGTACAGGGACTGCAATTCCCAGGAACATGATGATGCAAACAAAGAGAAAGAATGTTGCGATTTGGCCCTGGTATCGGCTCAAAGGCCTACTCCTAACAAAAGTGAGTACACCCGGTATGACAAGTGAGGCAGCAAACAGCCTAATGGGTTATTTTATGTGTACTGCCAATTACTTCAACGACATTACCATCCTGAACTGTACAGGAGAGAGGAAGCCAAAACTAATTAGAGCGAAAAACTTTCAATTTATTACAACATTAAGGTATGGTGAACCATGGCTCAAGTTTATTAGTCCTTCGGAAGGGAGCATTAACCTTTAAAAAATGGCAGGCCATTGGCAATTCCGTAGCCAAATTCCAAATTTCTGCCCTAATCTAAAGGGGCACTGCATCAGTTGCACAGTCACGCTTCAGTTATGATCCAATCAGAAGACCGATTCGAGACGAAATGCGCATTTTAAAGAAGATAGCCCTAAGCTGTGATTGATATATAACTTTAAACAATGTTGAAAACTTCTTGAAAGTTTTCAGCATTTACTTCCAGGAAAAGATTCCAACTTACATTTTCCAAGGAATGGGCTTCAATTACTCACAGTGTACAATTATAAATGTTGATGTAATTAACAATGCATTAGTTCCTTTCACTATAACGCTTTTTAAAAGGATTTTTAAATAATTGCAATTGCAAGTCTTTCACCAACTTTGGTGACAATAAAAACGTTTTATTTTCCTGAGAAACTGTGGACAATTTCCTCCCTTTGAATTAAGCACCCTATGAGGGAAAACACTCCGGCCAATGTGGCAATACTCGCTAGAAACAGTGCTGGGAGGCCTTAGAAATACACCAAAGACTCCTTGACTGGGACTTTTGAATGGTTTCGCTGACGATGCGAGAAAAGCAATTTCAAAGAACAATTTGGCCAAGAGAAAAAAACAAAAATCATGAAGTTAGATCGGAAAAATATGGACGATTCAGTAATGGCAATTTAAGTGTACCCTGATGTTCTGCTAATACGTAAATAAATAAATAAAATAAAATACATAAAAAGATATTGTGCATTGACAAAATCGTTTATTAAGTGATCGTTTTCGCTTACAATTAACCAGTCTTTCTCAAAAAAAAATCAAACTAATCTGAGCTTTGATCTCATAAGCACCATTGGATATTTATTTTTTGGAGAGTTATCAGGATCAATTCCCAGTGCTGCAGGGCCTCTTGCACTGAGTATCAGGATGAATTAATTCGCAGGATGGAAGATTTGTTAGGATTCCATAAAAATTACCTGTAACTTGATTGCGAGCTTGTGTGTAGTGAAATACATGTGTAAACTACTAGCAGGAGTACCCGGCGTTGCCAGGCAGGAGAGGGAGAGGGAGGGGGCGAGGAAGGGAGTGGTGGAGTGGAAGGGCGTTCATCACCTTTTCGTTGAATATAGGCTGGTGAATGTGCCGTTCATCACGTTTCTGAGTTAAGT
>NW_027620093.1:0-18167 GCF_964187855.1 Myxine glutinosa
ACAAGTGCAAAAAGTGGTTTTTTCCACACTAACACAAGTGCGAAAAGTGGTTTTTCAACACTAACACAAGTGCGAAAAGTGGTTTTTCAACACTAACACAAGTGCGAAAAGTGTTTTTTCCACACTAATACAAGTGCAAAAGTGGTTTCCTGCACCAACACAAGTGCGAAAAGTGGTTTTTCAACACTAACACAAGTGCGATAAGTGGTTTTTCAACACTAACACAAGTGCGAAAAGTGGTTTTTCAACACTAACACAAGTGCGAAAAGTGTTTTTTCCACACTAATACAAGTGCAAAAGTGGTTTCCTGCACCAACACAAGTGCGAAAAGTGGTTTTTCAACACTAACACAAGTGCGAAAAGTGGTTTTTCAACACTAACACAAGTGCGAAAAGTTGTTTTTCAACACTATCACAAGTGCAAAAAGTGTTTTTTTTACACTAATGCAAGTGCAAAAGTGGTTTCCTGCACCAACACAAGTGCGAAAAGTGTTTTTCAACACTAACACAAGTGCGAAAAGTGGTTTTTCAACACTAACACAAGTGCAAAAAGTGGTATTTCAACACTAACTCAAGTGCGAAAAGTGTTTTTTCCACACTAATACAAGTGCAAAAGTGGTTTCCTGCACCAACACAAGTGCGAAAAGTGGTTTTTCAACACTAACACAAGTGCGATAAGTGGTTTTTCAACACTAACACAAGTGCGAAAAGTGGTTTTTCAACACTAACACAAGTGCGAAAAGTGATTTTTCCACACTAATACAAGTGCAAAAGTGGTTTCCTGCACCAACACAAATGCGAAAAGTGGTTTTTCAACACTAACAAAAGTGCGAAAAGTGGTTTTTCAACACTATCACAAGTGCAAAAAGTCTTTATTCCACACTAATACAAGTGCAAAAGTGGTTTCCTGCACCAACACAAGTGTGAAAAGTGTCTTTTCAACACTAACACAAGTGCGAAAAGTGGTTTTTCCACACTAATACAAGTGCAAAAGTGGTTTCCTGCACCAACACAAGTGCGAAAAGTGGTTTTACAACACTAACACAAGTGTGAAAAGTGGCTTTTCAACACTAACACAAGTGCGAAAAGTGGTTTTTCCACACTAATACAAGTGCAAAAGTGGTTTCCTGCACCAACACAAGTGCGAAAAGTGGTTTTTCAACACTAACACAAGTGCGAAAAGTGGTTTTTCAACACTAACACAAGTGCGAAAAGTGGTTTTTCAACACTAACACAAGTGCGAAAAGTGGTTTTTCCACACTAATACAAGTGCAAAAGTGGTTTCCTGCACCAACACAAGTGCGAAAAGTGGTTTTTCAACACTAACACAAGTGCGAAAAGTGGTTTTTCAACACCAACACAAGTGCGAAAAGTGGTTTTTCAACACTAACACAAGTGCGAAAAGTGTTTTTTCCACACTAATACAAGTGCAAAAGTGGTTTCCTGCACCAACACAAATGCGAAAAGTGGTTTTTCAACACTAACACAAGTGCGAAAAGTGGTTTTACAACACTAACACAAGTGCGAAAAGTTGTTTTTCAACACTAACACAAGTGTGAAAAGTGGTTTTTCCACACTAATACAAGTGCAAAAGTGGTTTCCTGCACCAACACAAGTGCGAAAAGTGGTTTTTCAACACTAACACAAGTGCAAAAAGTGGTTTTCCAACACTAACACAAGTGCGAAAAGTGGTTTTTCCACACTAATACAAGTGCAATAGTGGTTTCCTGCACCAACACAAGTGCGAAAAGTGGTTTTTCAACACTATCAAAAGTGCAAAAAGTGTTTTTTCCACACTAAGACAAGTGCAAATGTGGTTTCCTGCACCAACACAAGTGCGAAAAGTGGTTTTTCAACACTAACACAAGTGCGAAAAGTGGTTTTTCAACACTAACACAAGTGCGAAAAGTGGTTTTTCAACACTAACACAAGTGCGAAAAGTGTTTTTTCCACACTAATACAAGTGCAAAAGTGGTTTCCTGCACCAACACAAGTGCGAAAAGTGGTTTTTCAGCACTAACACAAGTGCGAAAAGTGGTTTTTCAACACTAACACAAGTGCGAAAAGTGGTTTTTCAACACCTATCACAAGTGCAAAAAGTGTTTTTTCCACACTAATACAAGTGCAAAAGTGGTTCCCTGCACCAACACATGTGCGAAAAGTGGTTTTTCAACACTAACACAAGTGCGAAAAGTGGTTTTTCAACACTAACACAAGTGCGAAAAGTGGTTTTTCCACACTAATACAAGTGCAAAAGTGGTTTCCTGCACCAACACAAGTGCGAAAAGTGGTTTTTCAACACTAACACAAGTGCGAAAAGTGGTTTTTCAACACTAACACAAGTGCAAAAAGTGGTTTTTGAACACTAACACAAGAGTGAAAAGTGTTTTTTCCACACTAATACAAGTGCAAAAGTGGTTTCCTGCACCAACACAAGTGCGAAAAGTGGTTTTTCAACACTAACACAAGTGCGATAAGTGGTTTTTCAACACTAACACAAGTGCGAAAAGTGGTTTTTCAACACTAACACAAGTGCGAAAAGTGATTTTTCCACACTAATACAAGTGCAAAAGTGGTTTCCTGCACCAACACAAGTGCGAAAAGTGGTTTTTCAACACTAACAAAAGTGCGAAAAGTGGTTTTTCAACACCATCACAAGTGCAAAAAGTCTTTATTCCACACTAATACAAGTGCAAAAGTGGTTTCCTGCACCAACACAAGTGCGAAAAGTGGTTTTTCAACACTAACACAAGTGCAAAAAGTGGCTTTTCAACACTACCACAAGTGCGAAAAGTGGTTTTTCCACACTAATACAAGTGCAAAAGTGGTTTCCTGCACCAACACAAGTGCGAAAAGTGGTTTTTCAACACTAACACAAGTGCGAAAAGTGGTTTTTCAACACTAACACAAGTGCGAAAAGTGGTTTTTCAACACTAACACAAGTGCGAAAAGTGTTTTTTCCACACTAATACAAGTGCAAAAGTGGTTTCCTGCACCAACACAAGTGCGAAAAGTGGTTTTTCAACACTAACACAAGTGCGAAAAGTGGTTTTTCCACACTAATACAAGTGCAAAAGTGGTTTCCTGCACCAACACAAGTGCGAAAAGTGGTTTTTCAACACTAACACAAGTGCGAAAAGTGGCTTTTCAACACTAACACAAGTGCGAAAAGTGGTTTTTCCACACTAATACAAGTGCAAAAGTGGTTTCCTGCACCAACACAAGTGCGAAAAGTGGTTTTTCAACACTAACACAAGTGCGAAAAGTGGTTTTTCAACACTAACACAAGTGCGAAAAGTGGTTTTTCAACACTAACACAAGTGCGAAAAGTGGTTTTTCAACACTAACACAAGTGCGAAAAGTGATTTTTCCACACTAATACAAGTGCAAAAGTGGTTTCCTGCACCAACACAAGTGCGAAAAGTGGTTTTTCAACACTAACACAAGTGCGAAAAGTGGTTTTTCAACACTAACACAAGTGCAAAAAGTGGTTTTTCAACACTAACACAAGAGCGAAAAGTGTTTTTTCCACACTAATACAAGTGCAAAAGTGGTTTCCTGCACCAACACAAGTGCGAAAAGTGGTTTTTCAACACTAACACAAGTGCGAAAAGTGGTTTTTCAACACTAACACAAGTGCGAAAAGTGGTTTTTCAACACTAATACAAGTGCAAAAGTGGTTTCCTGCACCAACACATGTGCGAAAAGTGGTTTTTCAACACTAACACAAGTGCGAAAAGTGGTTTTTCAACACTAACACAAGTGCGAAAAGTGGTTTTTCCACACTAATACAAGTGCAAAAGTGGTTTCCTGCACCAACACAAGTGCGAAAAGTGGTTTTTCAACACTAACACAAGTGCGAAAAGTGGTTTTTCAACACTAACACAAGTGCAAAAAGTGGTTTTTCAACACTAACACAAGAGCGAAAAGTGTTTTTTCCACACTAATACAAGTGCAAAAGTGGTTTCCTGCACCAACACAAGTGCGAAAAGTGGTTTTTCAACACTAACACAAGTGCGATAAGTGGTTTTTGAACACTAACACAAGTGCGAAAAGTGGTTTTTCAACACTAACACAAGTGCGAAAAGTGATTTTTCCACACTAATACAAGTGCAAAAGTGGTTTCCTGCACCAACACAAGTGCGAAAGGTGGTTTTTCAACACTAACAAAAGTGCGAAAAGTGGTTTTTCAACACTATCACAAGTGCAAAAAGTCTTTATTCCACACTAATACAAGTGCAAAAGTGGTTTCCTGCACCAACACAAGTGCGAAAAGTGGTTTTTCAACACTAACACAAGTGCGAAAAGTGGTTTTTCAACACTATGACAAGTGCAAAAAGTGTTTTTTCCACACTCATACAAGTGCAAAAGTGGTTTCCTGCACCAACACAAGTGCGAAAAGTGGTTTTTCAACACTAACTCAAGTGGGAAAAGTGGTTTTTCAACACTAACACAAGTGCGAAAAGTGGTTTTTCAACACTATCACAAGTGCCAAAAGTGTTTTTTCCACACTAATACAAGTGCAAAAGTGGTTTCCTGCACCAACACAAGTGCGAAAAGTGGTTTTTCAACACTTACACAAATGCGAAAAGTGGTTTTCCAACACTAACACAAGTGCGAAAAGTGGTTTTTCCACACTAATACAAGTGCAATAGTGGTTTCCTGCACCAACACAAGTGCGAAAAGTGGTTTTTCAACACTATCAAAAGTGCAAAAAGTGTTTTTTCCACTCTAATACAAGTGCAAAAGTGGTTTCCTGCACCAACACAAGTGCGAAAAGTGGTTTTTCAACACTAACACAAGTGCGAAAAGTGGTTTTTCAACACTAACACAAGTGCGAAAAGTGGTTTTTCAACACTAACACAAGTGCGAAAAGTGTTTTTTCCACACTAATACAAGTGCAAAAGTGGTTTCCTGCACCAACACAAGTGCGAAAAGTGGTTTTTCAACACTAACACAAGTGCGAAAAGTGGTTTTTCAACACTAACACAAGTGCAAAAAGTGTTTTTTCCACACTAATACAAGTGCAAAAGTGGTTTCCTGCACCAACACATGTGCGAAAAGTGGTTTTTCAACACTAACACAAGTGCGAAAAGTGGTTTTTCAACGCTAACACAAGTGCGAAAAGTGGTTTTTCCACACTAATACAAGTGCAAAAGTGGTTTCCTGCACCAACACAGGTGCGAAAAGTGGTTTTTCAACACTAACACAAGTGCGAAAAGTGGTTTTTCAACACTAAAACAAGTGCAAAAAGTGGTTTTTCAACACTAACACAAGAGCGAAAAGTGTTTTTTCCACACTAATACAAGTGCAAAAGTGGTTTCCTGCACCAACACAAGTGCGAAAAGTGGTTTTTCAACACTAACACAAGTGCGATAAGTGGTTTTTGAACACTAACACAAGTGCGAAAAGTGGTTTTTCAACGCTAACACAAGTGCGAAAAGTGATTTTTCCACACTAATACAAGTGCAAAAGTGGTTTCCTGCACCAACACAAGTGCGAAAGGTGGTTTTTCAACACTAACAAAAGTGCGAAAAGTGGTTTTTCAACACTATCACAAGTGCAAAAAGTCTTTATTCCACACTAATACAAGTGCAAAAGTGGTTTCCTGCACCAACACAAGTGCGAAAAGTGGTTTTTCAACACTAACACAAGTGCAAAAAGTGGCTTTTCAACACTAACACAAGTGCGAAAAGTGGTTTTTCCACACTAATACAAGTGCAAAAGTGGTTTCCTGCACCAACACAAGTGCGAAAAGTGGTTTTTCAACACTAACACAAGTGCAAAAAGTGGTTTTTAAACACTAACACAAGTGCGAAAAGTGTTTTTTCCACACTAATACAAGTGCAAAAGTGGTTTCCTGCACCAACACAAGTGCGAAAAGTGGTTTTTCAACACTAACACAAGTGCAAAAAGACGCTTTTCAACATTAACACAAGTGCGAAAAGTGGTTTTTCCACACTAATACAAGTGCAAAAGTGGTTTCCTGCACCAACACAAGTGCGAAAAGTGGTTTTTCAACACTAACACAAGTGCGAAAAGTGGTTTTTCAACACTAACACAAGTGCGAAAAGTGTTTTTTCCACACTAATACAAGTGCAAAAGTGGTTTCCTGCACCAACACAAGTGCGAAAAGTGGTTTTTCAACACTAACACATGTGCGAAAAGTGGTTTTTCAACACTATGACAAGTGCAAAAAGTGTTTTTTCCACACTCATACAAGTGCAAAAGTGGTTTCCTGCACCAACACAAGTGCGAAAAGTGGTTTTTCAACACTAACACAAGTGCAAAAAGTGGTTTTCCAACACTAACACAAGTGCGAAAAGTGGTTTTTCCACACTAATACAAGTGCAATTGTGGTTTCCTGCACCAACACAAGTGCGAAAAGTGGTTTTTCAACACTATCAAAAGTGCAAAAAGTGTTTTTTCCACACTAAGACAAGTGCAAATGTGGTTTCCTGCACCAACACAAGTGCGAAAAGTGGTTTTTCAACACTAACACAAGTGCGAAAAGTGGTTTTTCAACACTAACACAAGTGCGAAAAGTGGTTTTTCAACACTAACACAAGTGCGAAAAGTGTTTTTTCCACACTAATACAAGTGCAAAAGTGGTTTCCTGCACCAACACAAGTGCGAAAAGTGGTTTTTCAGCACTAACACAAGTGCGAAAAGTGGTTTTTCAACACTAACACAAGTGCGAAAAGTGGTTTTTCAACACCTATCACAAGTGCAAAAAGTGTTTTTTCCACACTAATACAAGTGCAAAAGTGGTTCCCTGCACCAACACATGTGCGAAAAGTGGTTTTTCAACACTAACACAAGTGCGAAAAGTGGTTTTTCAACACTAACACAAGTGCGAAAAGTGGTTTTTCCACACTAATACAAGTGCAAAAGTGGTTTCCTGCACCAACACAAGTGCGAAAAGTGGTTTTTCAACACTAACACAAGTGCGAAAAGTGGTTTTTCAACACTAACACAAGTGCAAAAAGTGGTTTTTGAACACTAACACAAGAGTGAAAAGTGTTTTTTCCACACTAATACAAGTGCAAAAGTGGTTTCCTGCACCAACACAAGTGCGAAAAGTGGTTTTTCAACACTAACACAAGTGCGATAAGTGGTTTTTCAACACTAACACAAGTGCGAAAAGTGGTTTTTCAACACTAACACAAGTGCGAAAAGTGATTTTTCCACACTAATACAAGTGCAAAAGTGGTTTCCTGCACCAACACAAGTGCGAAAAGTGGTTTTTCAACACTAACAAAAGTGCGAAAAGTGGTTTTTCAACACCATCACAAGTGCAAAAAGTCTTTATTCCACACTAATACAAGTGCAAAAGTGGTTTCCTGCACCAACACAAGTGCGAAAAGTGGTTTTTCAACACTAACACAAGTGCAAAAAGTGGCTTTTCAACACTACCACAAGTGCGAAAAGTGGTTTTTCCACACTAATACAAGTGCAAAAGTGGTTTCCTGCACCAACACAAGTGCGAAAAGTGGTTTTTCAACACTAACACAAGTGCGAAAAGTGGTTTTTCAACACTAACACAAGTGCGAAAAGTGGTTTTTCAACACTAACACAAGTGCGAAAAGTGTTTTTTCCACACTAATACAAGTGCAAAAGTGGTTTCCTGCACCAACACAAGTGCGAAAAGTGGTTTTTCAACACTAACACAAGTGCGAAAAGTGGTTTTTCCACACTAATACAAGTGCAAAAGTGGTTTCCTGCACCAACACAAGTGCGAAAAGTGGTTTTTCAACACTAACACAAGTGCGAAAAGTGGCTTTTCAACACTAACACAAGTGCGAAAAGTGGTTTTTCCACACTAATACAAGTGCAAAAGTGGTTTCCTGCACCAACACAAGTGCGAAAAGTGGTTTTCAAACACTAACACAAGTGCGAAAAGTGGTTTTTCAACACTAACACAAGTGCGAAAAGTGGTTTTTCAACACTAACACAAGTGCGAAAAGTGGTTTTTCAACACTAACACAAGTGCGAAAAGTGATTTTTCCACACTAATACAAGTGCAAAAGTGGTTTCCTGCACCAACACAAGTGCGAAAAGTGGTTTTTCAACACTAACACAAGTGCGAAAAGTGGTTTTTCAACACTAACACAAGTGCAAAAAGTGGTTTTTCAACACTAACACAAGAGCGAAAAGTGTTTTTTCCACACTAATACAAGTGCAAAAGTGGTTTCCTGCACCAACACAAGTGCGAAAAGTGGTTTTTCAACACTAACACAAGTGCGAAAAGTGGTTTTTCAACACTAACACAAGTGCGAAAAGTGGTTTTTCAACACTAATACAAGTGCAAAAGTGGTTTCCTGCACCAACACATGTGCGAAAAGTGGTTTTTCAACACTAACACAAGTGCGAAAAGTGGTTTTTCAACACTAACACAAGTGCGAAAAGTGGTTTTTCCACACTAATACAAGTGCAAAAGTGGTTTCCTGCACCAACACAAGTGCGAAAAGTGGTTTTTCAACACTAACACAAGTGCGAAAAGTGGTTTTTCAACACTAACACAAGTGCAAAAAGTGGTTTTTCAACACTAACACAAGAGCGAAAAGTGTTTTTTCCACACTAATACAAGTGCAAAAGTGGTTTCCTGCACCAACACAAGTGCGAAAAGTGGTTTTTCAACACTAACACAAGTGCGATAAGTGGTTTTTGAACACTAACACAAGTGCGAAAAGTGGTTTTTCAACACTAACACAAGTGCGAAAAGTGATTTTTCCACACTAATACAAGTGCAAAAGTGGTTTCCTGCACCAACACAAGTGCGAAAGGTGGTTTTTCAACACTAACAAAAGTGCGAAAAGTGGTTTTTCAACACTATCACAAGTGCAAAAAGTCTTTATTCCACACTAATACAAGTGCAAAAGTGGTTTCCTGCACCAACACAAGTGCGAAAAGTGGTTTTTCAACACTAACACAAGTGCGAAAAGTGGTTTTTCAACACTATGACAAGTGCAAAAAGTGTTTTTTCCACACTCATACAAGTGCAAAAGTGGTTTCCTGCACCAACACAAGTGCGAAAAGTGGTTTTTCAACACTAACTCAAGTGGGAAAAGTGGTTTTTCAACACTAACACAAGTGCGAAAAGTGGTTTTTCAACACTATCACAAGTGCCAAAAGTGTTTTTTCCACACTAATACAAGTGCAAAAGTGGTTTCCTGCACCAACACAAGTGCGAAAAGTGGTTTTTCAACACTTACACAAATGCGAAAAGTGGTTTTCCAACACTAACACAAGTGCGAAAAGTGGTTTTTCCACACTAATACAAGTGCAATAGTGGTTTCCTGCACCAACACAAGTGCGAAAAGTGGTTTTTCAACACTATCAAAAGTGCAAAAAGTGTTTTTTCCACACTAATACAAGTGCAAAAGTGGTTTCCTGCACCAACACAAGTGCGAAAAGTGGTTTTTCAACACTAACACAAGTGCGAAAAGTGGTTTTTCAACACTAACACAAGTGCGAAAAGTGGTTTTTCAACACTAACACAAGTGCGAAAAGTGTTTTTTCCACACTAATACAAGTGCAAAAGTGGTTTCCTGCACCAACACAAGTGCGAAAAGTGGTTTTTCAACACTAACACAAGTGCGAAAAGTGGTTTTTCAACACTAACACAAGTGCAAAAAGTGTTTTTTCCACACTAATACAAGTGCAAAAGTGGTTTCCTGCACCAACACATGTGCGAAAAGTGGTTTTTCAACACTAACACAAGTGCGAAAAGTGGTTTTTCAACGCTAACACAAGTGCGAAAAGTGGTTTTTCCACACTAATACAAGTGCAAAAGTGGTTTCCTGCACCAACACAAGTGCGAAAAGTGGTTTTTCAACACTAACACAAGTGCGAAAAGTGGTTTTTCAACACTAAAACAAGTGCAAAAAGTGGTTTTTCAACACTAACACAAGAGCGAAAAGTGTTTTTTCCACACTAATACAAGTGCAAAAGTGGTTTCCTGCACCAACACAAGTGCGAAAAGTGGTTTTTCAACACTAACACAAGTGCGATAAGTGGTTTTTGAACACTAACACAAGTGCGAAAAGTGGTTTTTCAACACTAACACAAGTGCGAAAAGTGATTTTTCCACACTAATACAAGTGCAAAAGTGGTTTCCTGCACCAACACAAGTGCGAAAGGTGGTTTTTCAACACTAACAAAAGTGCGAAAAGTGGTTTTTCAACACTATCACAAGTGCAAAAAGTCTTTATTCCACACTAATACAAGTGCAAAAGTGGTTTCCTGCACCAACACAAGTGCGAAAAGTGGTTTTTCAACACTAACACAAGTGCAAAAAGTGGCTTTTCAACACTAACACAAGTGCGAAAAGTGGTTTTTCCACACTAATACAAGTGCAAAAGTGGTTTCCTGCACCAACACAAGTGCGAAAAGTGGTTTTTCAACACTAACACAAGTGCAAAAAGTGGTTTTTAAACACTAACACAAGTGCGAAAAGTGTTTTTTCCACACTAATACAAGTGCAAAAGTGGTTTCCTGCACCAACACAAGTGCGAAAAGTGGTTTTTCAACACTAACACAAGTGCAAAAAGACGCTTTTCAACATTAACACAAGTGCGAAAAGTGGTTTTTCCACACTAATACAAGTGCAAAAGTGGTTTCCTGCACCAACACAAGTGCGAAAAGTGGTTTTTCAACACTAACACAAGTGCGAAAAGTGGTTTTTCAACACTAACACAAGTGCGAAAAGTGTTTTTTTCCACACTAATACAAGTGCAAAAGTGGTTTCCTGCACCAACACAAGTGCGAAAAGTGGTTTTTCAACACTAACACAAGTGCGAAAAGTGGTTTTTCAACACTATGACAAGTGCAAAAAGTGTTTTTTCCACACTCATACAAGTGCAAAAGTGGTTTCCTGCTCCAACACAAGTGCAAAAAGTGGTTTTTCAACACTAACACAAGTGCGAAAAGTGGTTTTTCAACACTAACACAAGTGCGAAAAGTGGTTTTTCAACACTAACACAAGTGCGAAAAGTGGTTTTTCAACACTATCACAAGTGCAAAAAGTGTTTTTTCCACACTAATATAAGTGCAAAAGTGGTTTCCTGCACCAACACAAGTGCGAAAAGTGGTTTTTCAACACTAACACAAGTGCGAAAAGTGGTTTTTCAACACTACCACAAGTGCGGTAAGTGGTTTTTCCACACTAATACAAGTGCAAAAGTGGTTTCCTGCACCAACACAAGTGCGAAAAGTGGATTTTCAACACTAACACAAGTGCGAAAAGTGGTTTTCCCACACTAATACAAGTGCAAAAGTGGTTTCCTGCACCAACACAAGTGCGAAAAGTGGTTTTTCAACACTAACACAAGTGCGAAAAGTGGTTTTTCAACACTAACACAAGTGCGAAAAGTGGATTTTCAACACTAACACAAGTGCGAAAAGTGGTTTTTCCACACTAATACAAGTGCAAAAGTGGTTTCCTGCACCAACACAAGTGCGAAAAGTGGTTTTTCAACACTAACACAAGTGCGAAAAGTGGTTTTTCAACACTAACACAAGTGCAAAAAGTGGTTTTTCAACACTAACACAAGAGCGAAAAGTGTTTTTTCCACACTAATACAAGTGAAAAAGTGGTTTCCTGCACCAACACAAGTGCGAAAAGTGGTTTTTCAACACTAACACAAGTGCGATAAGTGGTTTTTGAACACTAACACAAGTGCGAAAAGTGGTTTTTCAACACTAACACAAGTGCGAAAAGTGATTTTTCCACACTAATACAAGTGCAAAAGTGGTTTCCTGCACCAACACAAGTGCGAAAGGTGGTTTTTCAACACTAACAAAAGTGCGAAAAGTGGTTTTTCAACACTATCACAAGTGCAAAAAGTCTTTATTCCACACTAATACAAGTGCAAAAGTGGTTTCCTGCACCAACACAAGTGCGAAAAGTGGTTTTTCAACACTAACACAAGTGCAAAAAGTGGCTTTTCAACACTAACACAAGTGCGAAAAGTGGTTTTTCCACACTAATACAAGTGCAAAAGTGGTTTCCTGCACCAACACAAGTGCGAAAAGTGGTTTTTCAACACTAACACAAGTGCGAAAAGTGGTTTTTCAACACTAACACAAGTGCGAAAAGTGTTTTTTCCACACTAATACAAGTGCAAAAGTGGTTTCCTGCACCAACACAAGTGCGAAAAGTGGTTTTTCAACACTAACACAAGTGCGAAAAGTGGTTTTTCCACACTAATACAAGTGCAAAAGTGGTTTCCTGCACCAACACAAGTGCGAAAAGTGGTTTTTCAACACTAACACAAGTGCGAAAAGTGGTTTTTCAACACTAACACAAGTGCGAAAAGTGTTTTTTCCACACTAATACAAGTGCAAAAGTGGTTTCCTGCACCAACACAAGTGCGAAAAGTGGTTTTTCAACACTAACACAAGTGCGAAAAGTGGTTTTTCCACACTAATACAAGTGCAATAGTGGTTTCCTGCACCAACACAAGTGCGAAAAGTGGTTTTTCAACACTATCAAAAGTGCAAAAAGTGTTTTTTCCACACTAATACAAGTGCAAAAGTGGTTTCCTGCACCAACACAAGTGCGAAAAGTGGTTTTTCAACACTAACACAAGTGCGAAAAGTGGTTTTTCAACACTAACACAAGTGCGAAAAGTGGTTTTTCAACACTAACACAAGTGCGAAAAGTGTTTTTTTCCACACTAATACAAGTGCAAAAGTGGTTTCCTGCACCAACACAAGTGCGAAAAGTGGTTTTTCAACACTAACACAAGTGCGAAAAGTGGTTTTTCAACACTAACACAAGTGCGAAAAGTGGTTTTTCCACACTAATACAAGTGCAAAAGTGGTTTCCTGCACCAACACAAGTGCGAAAAGTGGTTTTTCAACACTAACACAAGTGCGAAAAGTGGTTTTTCAACACTAACACAAGTGCAAAAAGTGGTTTTTCAACACTAACACAAGAGCGAAAAGTGTTTTTTCCACACTAATACAAGTGCAAAAGTGGTTTCCTGCACCAACACAAGTGCGAAAAGTGGTTTTTCAACACTAACACAAGTGCGATAAGTGGTTTTTGAACACTAACACAAGTGCGAAAAGTGGTTTTTCAACACTAACACAAGTGCGAAAAGTGATTTTTCCACACTAATACAAGTGCAAAAGTGGTTTCCTGCACCAACACAAGTGCGAAAGGTGGTTTTTCAACACTAACAAAAGTGCGAAAAGTGGTTTTTCAACACTATCACAAGTGCAAAAAGTCTTTATTCCACACTGATACAAGTGCAAAAGTGGTTTCCTGCACCAACACAAGTGCGAAAAGTGGTTTTTCAACACTAACACAAGTGCAAAAAGTGGCTTTTCAACACTAACACAAGTGCGAAAAGTGGTTTTTCCACACTAATACAAGTGCAAAAGTGGTTTCCTGCACCAACACAAGTGCGAAAAGTGGTTTTTCAACACTAACACAAGTGCGAAAAGTGGTTTTTCAACACTAACACAAGTGCGAAAAGTGTTTTTTCCACACTAATACAAGTGCAAAAGTGGTTTCCTGCACCAACACAAGTGCGAAAAGTGGTTTTTCAACACTAACACAAGTGCAAAAAGTGGCTTTTCAACACTAACACAAGTGCGAAAAGTGGTTTTTCCACACTAATACAAGTGCAAAAGTGGTTTCCTGCACCAACACAAGTGCGAAAAGTGGTTTTTCAACACTAACACAAGTGCGAAAAGTGGTTTTTCAACACTAACACAAGTGCGAAAAGTGTTTTTTCCACACTAATACAAGTGCAAAAGTGGTTTCCTGCACCAACACAAGTGCGAAAAGTGGTTTTTCAACACTAACACAAGTGCGAAAAGTGGTTTTTCAACACTATGACAAGTGCAAAAAGTGTTTTTTCCACACTCATACAAGTGCAAAAGTGGATTCCTGCTCCAACACAAGTGCAAAAAGTGGTTTTTCAACACTAACACAAGTGCGAAAAGTGGTTTTTCAACACTAACACAAGTGCGAAAAGTGGTTTTTCAACACTAACACAAGTGCGAAAAGTGGTTTTTCAACACTATTACAAGTGCAAAAAGTGTTTTTTCAACACTAATATAAGTGCAAAAGTGGTTTCCTGCACCAACACAAGTGCGAAAAGTGGTTTTTCAACACTAACACAAGTGCGAAAAGTGGTTTTTCAACACTACCACAAGTGCGGTAAGTGGTTTTTCCACACTAATACAAGTGCAAAAGTGGTTTCCTGCACCAACACAAGTGCGAAAAGTGGATTTTCAACACTAACACAAGTGCGAAAAGTGGTTTTCCCACACTAATACAAGTGCAAAAGTGGTTTCCTGCACCAACACAAGTGCGAAAAGTGGTTTTTCAACACTAACACAAGTGCGAAAAGTGGTTTTTCAACACTAACACAAGTGCGAAAAGTGGATTTTCAACACTAACACAAGTGCGAAAAGTGGTTTTTCCACACTAATACAAGTGCAAAAGTGGTTTCCTGCACCAACACAAGTGCGAAAAGTGGTTTTTCAACACTAACACAAGTGCGAAAAGTGGTTTTTCAACACTAACACAAGTGCAAAAAGTGGTTTTTCAACACTAACACAAGAGCGAAAAGTGTTTTTTCCACACTAATACAAGTGCAAAAGTGGTTTCCTGCACCAACACAAGTGCGAAAAGTGGTTTTTCAACACTAACACAAGTGCGATAAGTGGTTTTTGAACACTAACACAAGTGCGAAAAGTGGTTTTTCAACACTAACACAAGTGCGAAAAGTGATTTTTCCACACTAATACAAGTGCAAAAGTGGTTTCCTGCACCAACACAAGTGCGAAAGGTGGTTTTTCAACACTAACAAAAGTGCGAAAAGTGGTTTTTCAACACTATCACAAGTGCAAAAAGTCTTTATTCCACACTAATACAAGTGCAAAAGTGGTTTCCTGCACCAACACAAGTGCGAAAAGTGGTTTTTCAACACTAACACAAGTGCAAAAAGTGGCTTTTCAACACTAACACAAGTGCGAAAAGTGGTTTTTCCACACTAATACAAGTGCAAAAGTGGTTTCCTGCACCAACACAAGTGCGAAAAGTGGTTTTTCAACACTAACACAAGTGCGAAAAGTGGTTTTTCAACACTAACACAAGTGCGAAAAGTGTTTTTTCCACACTAATACAAGTGCAAAAGTGGTTTCCTGCACCAACACAAGTGCGAAAAGTGGTTTTTCAACACTAACACAAGTGCAAAAAGTGGCTTTTCAACACTAACACAAGTGCGAAAAGTGGTTTTTCCACACTAATACAAGTGCAAAAGTGGTTTCCTGCACCAACACAAGTGCGAAAAGTGGTTTTTCAACACTAACACAAGTGCGAAAAGTGGTTTTTCAACACTAACACAAGTGCGAAAAGTGTTTTTTCCACACTAATACAAGTGCAAAAGTGGTTTCCTGCTCCAACACAAGTGCGAAAAGTGGTTTTTCAACACTAACACAAGTGCGAAAAGTGGTTTTTCAACACTAACACAAGTGCGAAAAGTGGTTTTTCAACACTATCACAAGTGCAAAAAGTGTTTTTTCCACACTAATATAAGTGCAAAAGTGGTTTCCTGCACCAACACAAGTGTGAAAAGTGGTTTTCAACACTAACACAAGTGCGAAAAGTGGTTTTTCAACACTACCACAAGTGCGGTAAGTGGTTTTTCCACACTAATACAAGTGCAAAAGTGGTTTCCTGCACCAACACAAGTGCGAAAAGTGGTTTTTCAACACTAACACAAGTGCGAAAAGTGGTTTTTCAACACTAACACAAGTGCGAAAAGTGGTTTTTCAACACTAACACAAGAGCGAAAAGTGTTTTTTCCACACTAATACAAGTGCAAAAGTGGTTTCCTGCACCAACACAAGTGCGAAAAGTGGTTTTTCAACACTAACACAAGTGCGAAAAGTGGTTTTTCAACACTAACACAAGTGCGAAAAGTGGTTTTTCAACACTAACACAAGTGCGAAAAGTGATTTTTCCACACTAATACAAGTGCAAAAGTGGTTTCCTGCACCAACACAAGTGCGAAAAGTGGTTTTTCAACACTAACAAAAGTGCGAAAAGTGGTTTTTCAACACTATCACAAGTGCAAAAAGTCTTTATTCCACACTAATACAAGTGCAAAAGTGGTTTCCTGCACCAACACAAGTGCGAAAAGTGGTTTTTCAACACTAACACAAGTGCGAAAAGTGGTTTTTCCACACTAATACAAGTGCAAAAGTGGTTTCCTGCACCAACACAAGTGCGAAAAGTGGTTTTTCAACACTAACACAAGTGCGAAAAGTGGCTTTTCAACACTAACACAAGTGCGAAAAGTGGTTTTTCCACACTAATACAAGTGCAAAAGTGGTTTCCTGCACCAACACAAGTGCGAAAAGTGGTTTTTCAACACTAACACAAGTGCGAAAAGTGGTTTTTTGAACACTAACACAAGTGCGAAAAGTGGTTTTTCAACACTAACACAAGTGCGAAAAGTGTTTTTTCCACACTAATACAAGTGCAAAAGTGGTTTCCTGCACCAACACAAGTGCGAAAAGTGGTTTTTCAACACTAACACAAGTGCGAAAAGTGTTTTTTCAACACTATGACAAGTGCAAAAAGTGTTTTTTCCACACTCATACAAGTGCAAAAGTGGTTTCCTGCACCAACACAAGTGCGAAAAGTGGTTTTTCAACACTAACTCAAGTGCGAAAAGTGGTTTTTCAACACTAACACAAGTGCGAAAAGTGGTTTTTCAACACTATCACAAGTGCCAAAAGTGTTTTTTCCACACTAATACAAGTGCAAAAGTGGTTTCCTGCACCAACACAAGTGCGAAAAGTGGTTTTTCAACACTAACACAAATGCGAAAAGTGGTTTTCCAACACTAACACAAGTGCGAAAAGTGGTTTTTCCACACTAATACAAGTGCAATAGTGGTTTCCTGCACCAACACAAGTGCGAAAAGTGGTTTTTCAACACTATCAAAAGTGCAAAAAGTGTTTTTTCCACACTAATACAAGTGCAAAAGTGGTTGCCTGCACCAACACAAGTGCGAAAAGTGGTTTTTCAACACTAACACAAGTGCGAAAAGTGGTTTTTCAACACTAACACAAGTGCGAAAAGTGTTTTTTCCACACTAATACAAGTGCAAAAGTGGTTTCCTGCACCAACACAAGTGCGAAAAGTGGTTTTTCAACACTAACACAAGTGCGAAAAGTGGTTTTTCAACACTAACACAAGTGCGAAAAGTTGTTTTTCAACACTATCACAAGTGCAAAAAGTGTTTTTTCCACACTAATGCAAGTGCAAAAGTGGTTTCCTGCACCAACACATGTGCGAAAAGTGGTTTTTCAACACTAACACAAGTGCAAAAAGTGGTTTTTCAACACTAACACAAGTGCGAAAAGTGGTTTTTCCACACTAATACAAGTGCAAAAGTGGTTTCCTGCACCAACACAAGTGCGAAAAGTGGTTTTTCAACACTAACACAAGTGCGAAAAGTGGTTTTTCAACACTAACACAAGTGCAAAAAGTGGTTTTTCAACACTAACACAAGAGCGAAAAGTGTTTTTTCCACACTAATACAAGTGCAAAAGTGGTTTCCTGCACCAACACAAGTGCGAAAAGTGGTTTTTCAATACTAACACAAGTGCGATAAGTGGTTTTTCAACACTAACACAAGTGCGAAAAGTGGTTTTTCAACACTAACACAAGTGCGAAAAGTGATTTTTCCACACTAATACAAGTGCAAAAGTGGTTTCCTGCACCAACACAAGTGCGAAAAGTGGTTTTTCAACACTAACACAAGTGCGAAAAGTGGTTTTTCAACACTAACACAAGTGCGAAAAGTGGTTTTTCAACACTAACACAAGTGCGAAAAGTGATTTTTCCACACTAATACAAGTGCAAAAGTGGTTTCCTGCACCAACACAAGTGCGAAAAGTGGTTTTTCAACACTAACACAAGTGCGATAAGTGGTTTTTGAACACTAACACAAGTGCGAAAAGTGGTTTTTCAACACTAACACAAGTGCGAAAAGTGATTTTTCCACACTAATACAAGTGCAAAAGTGGTTTCCTGCACCAACACAAGTGCGAAAGGTGGTTTTTCAACACTAACAAAAGTGCGAAAAGTGGTTTTTCAACACTATCACAAGTGCAAAAAGTCTTTATTCCACA
>NW_027620094.1:0-18105 GCF_964187855.1 Myxine glutinosa
ACTTTTGCACTTGTATTAGTGTGGAAAAAAACACTTTTTGCACTTGTGATAGTGTTGAAAAACCACTTTTCGCACTTGTGTTGGTGCAGGAAACCACTTTTGCACTTGTATTAGTGTGGAAAAAACACTTTTCGCACTTGTGTTAGTGTTGAAAAACCACTTTTCGCACTTGTGTTAGTGTTGAAAAACCAGTTTTCGCACTTGTGTTGGTGCAGGAAACCACTTTTGCACTTGTATTAGTGTGGAAAATACACTTTTTGCACTTGTGATAGTGTTGAAAAACCACTTTTCGCACTTGTGTTAGTGTTGAAAAAACACTTTTCGCACTTGTGTTGGTGCAGGACACCACTTTTCGCACTTGTGTTGGTGCAGGAAACCACTTTTCGCACTTGTGTTAGTGTTGAAAAACCACTTTTCGCACTTGTGTTATTGTTGAAAAACCACTTTTCGCACTTGTGTTGGTGCAGGAAACCACTTTTGCACTTGTATTAGTGTGGAAAAAACACTTTTCGCACTTGTGTTAGTGTTGAAAAACCACTTTTCGCACTTGTGTTAGTGTTGAAAAACCACTTTTCGCACTTGTGTTGGTGCAGGAAACCACTTTTGCACTTGTGTTAGTGTTGAAAAACCACTTTTCGCACTTGTGTTAGTGTTGAAAAACCACTTTTCGCACTTGTGTTGGTGTTGAAAAACCACTTTTCGCACTTGTGTTGGTGCAGGAAACCACTTTTGCACTTGTATTAGTGTGGAAAAAACACTTTTTGCACTTGTGATAGTGTTGAAAAACCACTTTTCGCACTTGTGTTAGTGTTGAAAAACCACTTTTCGCACTTGTGTTAGTGTTGAAAAACCACTTTTGCACTTGTGTTGGTGCAGGAAACCACTTTTGCACTTGTATTAGTGTGGAAAAAACACTTTTTGCACTTGTGATAGTGTTGAAAAACCACTTTTCGCACTTGTGTTAGTGTTGAAAAACCACTTTTCGCACTGGTGTTGGTGCAGGAAACCACTTTTGCACTTGTATTAGTGTGGTAAAACCACTTTTCGCACTTGTGTTAGTGTTGAAAAACCACTTTTCGCACTTGTGTTAGTGTTGAAAAACCACTTTTCGCACTTGTGTTGGTGCAGGAAACCACTTTTGCACTTGTATTAGTGTGGAAAAAACACTTTTTGCACTTGTGATAGTGTTGAAAAACCACTTTTCGCACTTGTGTTGGTGCAGGAAACCACTTTTGCACTTGTATTAGTGTGGAAAAAACACTTTTCGCACTTGTGTTAGTGTTGAAAAACCACTTTTCGCACTTGTGTTAGTGTTGAAAAACCAGTTTTCGCACTTGTGTTGGTGCAGGAAACCACTTTTGCACTTGTATTAGTGTGGAAAATACACTTTTTGCACTTGTGATAGTGTTGAAAAACCACTTTTCGCACTTGTGTTGGTGCAGGAAACCACTTTTGCACTTGTATTAGTGTGGAAAAAACACTTTTTGCACTTGTGATAGTGTTGAAAAACCACTTTTCGCACTTGTGTTAGTGTTGAAAAAACACTTTTCGCACTTGTGTTGGTGCAGGACACCACTTTTCGCACTTGTGTTGGTGCAGGAAACCACTTTTCGCACTTGTGTTAGTGTTGAAAAACCACTTTTCGCACTTGTGTTATTGTTGAAAAACCACTTTTCGCACTTGTGTTGGTGCAGGAAACCACTTTTGCACTTGTATTAGTGTGGAAAAAACACTTTTCGCACTTGTGTTAGTGTTGAAAAACCACTTTTCGCACTTGTGTTAGTGTTGAAAAACCACTTTTCGCACTTGTGTTGGTGCAGGAAACCACTTTTGCACTTGTGTTAGTGTTGAAAAACCACTTTTCGCACTTGTGTTAGTGTTGAAAAACCACTTTTCGCACTTGTGTTAGTGTTGAAAAACCACTTTTCGCACTTGGGTTGGTGCAGGAAACCACTTTTGCACTTGTGTTAGTGTTGAAAAACCACTTTTCGCACTTGTGTTGGTGCAGGAAACCACTTTTGCACTTGTATTAGTGTGGAAAAAACACTTTTTGCACTTGTGATAGTGTTGAAAAACCACTTTTCGCACTTGTGTTAGTGTTGAAAAACCACTTTTCGCACTTGTGTTGGTGCAGCAAACCACTTTTGCACTTGTATTAGTGTGGAAAAAACACTTTTTGCACTTGTATTAGTGTGGAAAATACACTTTTTGCACTTGTGATAGTGTTGAAAAACCACTTTTCGCACTTGTGTTAGTGTTGAAAAACCACTTTTCGCACTTTTGTTGGTGCAGGAAACCATTTTTGCACTTGTATTAGTGTGGAAAAACCACTTTTCGCACTTGTGTTAGTGTTGAAAAACCACTTTTCGCACTTGTATTAGTATTGAAAAACCACTTTTCGCACTTGTGTTGGTTCAGGAAACCACTTTTGCACTTGTATTAGTGTGGAAAAAACACTTTTTGCACTTGTGATAGTGTTGAAAAAACACTTTTCGCACTTGTGTTGGTGCAGGAAACCACTTTTGCACTTGTATTAGTGTGGAAAAACCACTTTTCGCACTTGTGTTAGTGTTGAAAAAGCACTTTTCGCACTTGTGTTAGTGTTGAAAAACCACTTTTCGCACTTGTGTTGGTGTTGAAAAACCACTTTTGCACTTGTATTAGTGCAGGAAACCACTTTTGCACTTGTATTAGTGTGGAAAAAGCACTTTTCGCACTTGTGTTAGTGTTGAAAAACCACTTTTCGCACTTGTGTTAGTGTTGAAAAACACTTTTCGCACTTGTGTTAGTGTTGAAAAACCACTTTTGCACTTGTGTTGGTGCAGGAAACCACTTTTGCACTTGTATTAGTGTGGAAAAAACACTTTTTGCACTTGTGATAGTGTTGAAAAACCACTTTTCGCACTTGTGTTAGTGTTGAAAAACCACTTTTCGCACTGGTGTTGGTGCAGGAAACCACTTTTGCACTTGTATTAGTGTGGTAAAACCACTTTTCGCACTTGTGTTAGTGTTGAAAAACCACTTTTCGCACTTGTGTTAGTGTTGAAAAACCACTTTTCGCACTTGTGTTGGTGCAGGAAACCACTTTTGCACTTGTATTAGTGTGGAAAAAACACTTTTTGCACTTGTGATAGTGTTGAAAAACCACTTTTCGCACTTGTGTTGGTGCAGGAAACCACTTTTGCACTTGTATTAGTGTGGAAAAAACACTTTTCGCACTTGTGTTAGTGTTGAAAAACCACTTTTCGCACTTGTGTTAGTGTTGAAAAACCAGTTTTCGCACTTGTGTTTGTGCAGGAAACCACTTTTGCACTTGTATTAGTGTGGAAAATACACTTTTTGCACTTGTGATAGTGTTGAAAAACCACTTTTCGCACTTGTGTTGGTGCAGGAAACCACTTTTCGCACTTGTGTTAGTGTTGAAAAACCACTTTCCGCACTTGTGTTGGACTGTTGGTGCAGGAAACCACTTTTGCACTTGTATTAGTGTGGAAAAACCACTTTTCGCACTTGTGTTAGTGTTGAAAAACCACTTTTCGCACTTGTATTAGTGTTGAAAAACCACTTTTCGCACTTGTGTTGGTGCAGGAAACCACTTTTGCACTTGTATTAGTGTGGAAAAAACACTTTTTGCACTTGTGATAGTGTTGAAAAACCACTTTTCGCACTTGTGTTAGTGTTGAAAAACCACTTTTCGCACTTGTGTTGGTGCAGGAAACCACTTTTGCACTTGTATTAGTGTGGAAAAAACACTTTTTGCACTTGTGATAGTGTTGAAAAACCACTTTTCGCACTTGTGTTAGTGTTGAAAAACCACTTTTCGCACTTGTGTTGGTGCAGGAAACCACTTTTGCACTTGTATTAGTGTGGAAAAACCACTTTTCGCACTTGTGTTAGTGTTGAAAAACCACTTTTCGCACTTGTGTTAGTGTTGAAAAACCACTTTTCGCACTTGTGTTGGTGTTGAAAAACCACTTTTCGCACTTGTGTTGGTGCAGGAAACCACTTTTGCACTTGTATTAGTGTGGAAAAAACACTTTTTGCACTTGTGATAGTGTTGAAAAACCACTTTTCGCACTTGTGTTAGTGTTGAAAAACCACTTTTCGCACTTGTGTTAGTGTTGAAAAACCACTTTTGCACTTGTGTTGGTGCAGGAAACCACTTTTGCACTTGTATTAGTGTGGAAAAAACACTTTTTGCACTTGTGATAGTGTTGAAAAACCACTTTTCGCACTTGTGTTAGTGTTGAAAAACCACTTTTCGCACTGGTGTTGGTGCAGGAAACCACTTTTGCACTTGTATTAGTGTGGTAAAACCACTTTTCGCACTTGTGTTAGTGTTGAAAAACCACTTTTCGCACTTGTGTTAGTGTTGAAAAACCACTTTTCGCACTTGTGTTGGTGCAGGAAACCACTTTTGCACTTGTATTAGTGTGGAAAAAACACTTTTTGCACTTGTGATAGAGTTGAAAAACCACTTTTCGCACTTGTGTTGGTGCAGGAAACCACTTTTGCACTTGTATTAGTGTGGAAAAAACACTTTTCGCACTTGTGTTAGTGTTGAAAAACCACTTTTCGCACTGGTGTTGGTGCAGGAAACCACTTTTGCACTTGTATTAGTGTGGTAAAACCACTTTTCGCACTTGTGTTAGTGTTGAAAAACCACTTTTCGCACTTGTGTTAGTGTTGAAAAACCACTTTTCGCACTTGTGTTGGTGCAGGAAACCACTTTTGCACTTGTATTAGTGTGGAAAAAACACTTTTTGCACTTGTGATAGAGTTGAAAAACCACTTTTCGCACTTGTGTTGGTGCAGGAAACCACTTTTGCACTTGTATTAGTGTGGAAAAAACACTTTTTGCACTTGTGATAGTGTTGAAAAACCACTTTTCGCACTTGTGTTAGTGTTGAAAAACCACTTTTCGCACTTGTGTTAGTGTTGAAAAACCAATTTTGCACTTGTGTTGGTGCAGGAAACCACTTTTGCACTTGTATTAGTGTGGAAAAAACACTTTTTGCACTTGTGATAGTGTTGAAAAACCACTTTTCGCACTTGTGTTAGTGTTGAAAAACCACTTTTCGCACTGGTGTTGGTGCAGGAAACCACTTTTGCACTTGTATTAGTGTGGTAAAACCACTTTTCGCACTTGTGTTAGTGTTGAAAAACCACTTTTCGCACTTGTGTTAGTGTTGAAAAACCACTTTTCGCACTTGTGTTGGTGCAGGAAACCACTTTTGCACTTGTATTAGTGTGGAAAAAACACTTTTTGCACTTGTGATAGTGTTGAAAAACCACTTTTCGCACTTGTGTTGGTGCAGGAAACCACTTTTGCACTTGTATTAGTGTGGAAAAAACACTTTTCGCACTTGTGTTAGTGTTGAAAAACCACTTTTCGCACTTGTGTTAGTGTTGAAAAACCAGTTTTCGCACTTGTGTTGGTGCAGGAAACCACTTTTGCACTTGTATTAGTGTGGAAAATACACTTTTTGCACTTGTGATAGTGTTGAAAAACCACTTTTCGCACTTGTGTTAGTGTTGAAAAAACACTTTTCGCACTTGTGTTGGTGCAGGACACCACTTTTCGCACTTGTGTTGGTGCAGGAAACCACTTTTCGCACTTGTGTTAGTGTTGAAAAACCACTTTTCGCACTTGTGTTATTGTTGAAAAACCACTTTTCGCACTTGTGTTGGTGCAGGAAACCACTTTTGCACTTGTATTAGTGTGGAAAAAACACTTTTCGCACTTGTGTTAGTGTTGAAAAACCACTTTTCGCACTTGTGTTAGTGTTGAAAAACCACTTTTCGCACTTGTGTTGGTGCAGGAAACCACTTTTGCACTTGTGTTAGTGTTGAAAAACCACTTTTCGCACTTGTGTTAGTGTTGAAAAACCACTTTTCGCACTTGTGTTGGTGTTGAAAAACCACTTTTCGCACTTGTGTTGGTGCAGGAAACCACTTTTGCACTTGTATTAGTGTGGAAAAAACACTTTTTGCACTTGTGATAGTGTTGAAAAACCACTTTTCGCACTTGTGTTAGTGTTGAAAAACCACTTTTCGCACTTGTGTTAGTGTTGAAAAACCACTTTTGCACTTGTGTTGGTGCAGGAAACCACTTTTGCACTTGTATTAGTGTGGAAAAAACACTTTTTGCACTTGTGATAGTGTTGAAAAACCACTTTTCGCACTTGTGTTAGTGTTGAAAAACCACTTTTCGCACTGGTGTTGGTGCAGGAAACCACTTTTGCACTTGTATTAGTGTGGTAAAACCACTTTTCGCACTTGTGTTAGTGTTGAAAAACCACTTTTCGCACTTGTGTTAGTGTTGAAAAACCACTTTTCGCACTTGTGTTGGTGCAGGAAACCACTTTTGCACTTGTATTAGTGTGGAAAAAACACTTTTTGCACTTGTGATAGTGTTGAAAAACCACTTTTCGCACTTGTGTTGGTGCAGGAAACCACTTTTGCACTTGTATTAGTGTGGAAAAAACACTTTTCGCACTTGTGTTAGTGTTGAAAAACCACTTTTCGCACTTGTGTTAGTGTTGAAAAACCAGTTTTCGCACTTGTGTTGGTGCAGGAAACCACTTTTGCACTTGTATTAGTGTGGAAAATACACTTTTTGCACTTGTGATAGTGTTGAAAAACCACTTTTCGCACTTGTGTTAGTGTTGAAAAAACACTTTTCGCACTTGTGTTGGTGCAGGACACCACTTTTCGCACTTGTGTTGGTGCAGGAAACCACTTTTCGCACTTGTGTTAGTGTTGAAAAACCACTTTTCGCACTTGTGTTATTGTTGAAAAACCACTTTTCGCACTTGTGTTGGTGCAGGAAACCACTTTTGCACTTGTATTAGTGTGGAAAAAACACTTTTCGCACTTGTGTTAGTGTTGAAAAACCACTTTTCGCACTTGTGTTATTGTTGAAAAACCACTTTTCGCACTTGTGTTGGTGCAGGAAACCACTTTTGCACTTGTATTAGTGTGGAAAAAACACTTTTCGCACTTGTGTTAGTGTTGAAAAACCACTTTTCGCACTTGTGTTAGTGTTGAAAAACCAGTTTTCGCACTTGTGTTGGTGCAGGAAACCACTTTTGCACTTGTATTAGTGTGGAAAATACACTTTTTGCACTTGTGATAGTGTTGAAAAACCACTTTTCGCACTTGTGTTAGTGTTGAAAAAACACTTTTCGCACTTGTGTTGGTGCAGGACACCACTTTTCGCACTTGTGTTGGTGCAGGAAACCACTTTTCGCACTTGTGTTAGTGTTGAAAAACCACTTTTCGCACTTGTGTTATTGTTGAAAAACCACTTTTCGCACTTGTGTTGGTGCAGGAAACCACTTTTGCACTTGTATTAGTGTGGAAAAAACACTTTTCGCACTTGTGTTAGTGTTGAAAAACCACTTTTCGCACTTGTGTTAGTGTTGAAAAACCACTTTTCGCACTTGTGTTGGTGCAGGAAACCACTTTTGCACTTGTGTTAGTGTTGAAAAACCACTTTTCGCACTTATGTTAGTGTTGAAAAACCACTTTTCGCACTTGTGTTGGTGTTGAAAAACCACTTTTCGCACTTGTGTTGGTGCAGGAAACCACTTTTGCACTTGTATTAGTGTGGAAAAAACACTTTTTGCACTTGTGATAGTGTTGAAAAACCACTTTTCGCACTTGTGTTAGTGTTGAAAAACCACTTTTCGCACTTGTGTTAGTGTTGAAAAACCACTTTTGCACTTGTGTTGGTGCAGGAAACCACTTTTGCACTTGTATTAGTGTGGAAAAAACACTTTTTGCACTTGTGATAGTGTTGAAAAACCACTTTTCGCACTTGTGTTAGTGTTGAAAAACCACTTTTCGCACTGGTGTTGGTGCAGGAAACCACTTTTGCACTTGTATTAGTGTGGTAAAACCACTTTTCGCACTTGTGTTAGTGTTGAAAAACCACTTTTCGCACTTGTGTTAGTGTTGAAAAACCACTTTTCGCACTTGTGTTGGTGCAGGAAACCACTTTTGCACTTGTATTAGTGTGGAAAAAACACTTTTTGCACTTGTGATAGTGTTGAAAAACCACTTTTCGCACTTGTGTTGGTGCAGGAAACCACTTTTGCACTTGTATTAGTGTGGAAAAAACACTTTTCGCACTTGTGATAGTGTTGAAAAACCACTTTTCGCACTTGTGTTAGTGTTGAAAAAACACTTTTCGCACTTGTGTTGGTGCATGACACCACTTTTCGCACTTGTGTTGGTGCAGGAAACCACTTTTCGCACTTGTGTTAGTGTTGAAAAACCACTTTTCGCACTTGTGTTATTGTTGAAAAACCACTTTTCGCACTTGTGTTGGTGCAGGAAACCACTTTTGCACTTGTATTAGTGTGGAAAAAACACTTTTCGCACTTGTGTTAGTGTTGAAAAACCACTTTTCGCACTTGTGTTAGTGTTGAAAAACCACTTTTCGCACTTGTGTTGGTGCAGGAAACCACTTTTGCACTTGTGTTAGTGTTGAAAAACCACTTTTCGCACTTGTGTTAGTGTTGAAAAACCACTTTTCGCACTTGTGTTGGTGTTGAAAAACCACTTTTCGCACTTGTGTTGGTGCAGGAAACCACTTTTGCACTTGTATTAGTGTGGAAAAAACACTTTTTGCACTTGTGATAGTGTTGAAAAACCACTTTTCGCACTTGTGTTAGTGTTGAAAAACCACTTTTCGCACTTGTGTTAGTGTTGAAAAACCACTTTTGCACTTGTGTTGGTGCAGGAAACCACTTTTGCACTTGTATTAGTGTGGAAAAAACACTTTTTGCACTTGTGATAGTGTTGAAAAACCACTTTTCGCACTTGTGTTAGTGTTGAAAAACCACTTTTCGCACTGGTGTTGGTGCAGGAAACCACTTTTGCACTTGTATTAGTGTGGTAAAACCACTTTTCGCACTTGTGTTAGTGTTGAAAAACCACTTTTCGCACTTGTGTTCGTGTTGAAAAACCACTTTTCGCACTTGTGTTGGTGCAGGAAACCACTTTTGCACTTGTATTAGTGTGGAAAAAACACTTTTTGCACTTGTGATAGAGTTGAAAAACCACTTTTCGCACTTGTGTTGGTGCAGGAAACCACTTTTGCACTTGTATTAGTGTGGAAAAAACACTTTTCGCACTTGTGTTAGTGTTGAAAAACCACTTTTCGCACTGGTGTTGGTGCAGGAAACCACTTTTGCACTTGTATTAGTGTGGTAAAACCACTTTTCGCACTTGTGTTAGTGTTGAAAAACCACTTTTCGCACTTGTGTTAGTGTTGAAAAACCACTTTTCGCACTTGTGTTGGTGCAGGAAACCACTTTTGCACTTGTATTAGTGTGGAAAAAAACACTTTTTGCACTTGTGATAGAGTTGAAAAACCACTTTTCGCACTTGTGTTGGTGCAGGAAACCACTTTTGCACTTGTATTAGTGTGGAAAAAACACTTTTTGCACTTGTGATAGTGTTGAAAAACCACTTTTCGCACTTGTGTTAGTGTTGAAAAACCACTTTTCGCACTTGTGTTAGTGTTGAAAAACCAATTTTGCACTTGTGTTGGTGCAGGAAACCACTTTTGCACTTGTATTAGTGTGGAAAAAACACTTTTTGCACTTGTGATAGTGTTGAAAAACCACTTTTCGCACTTGTGTTAGTGTTGAAAAACCACTTTTCGCACTGGTGTTGGTGCAGGAAACCACTTTTGCACTTGTATTAGTGTGGTAAAACCACTTTTCGCACTTGTGTTAGTGTTGAAAAACCACTTTTCGCACTTGTGTTAGTGTTGAAAAACCACTTTTCGCACTTGTGTTGGTGCAGGAAACCACTTTTGCACTTGTATTAGTGTGGAAAAAACACTTTTTGCACTTGTGATAGTGTTGAAAAACCACTTTTCGCACTTGTGTTGGTGCAGGAAACCACTTTTGCACTTGTATTAGTGTGGAAAAAACACTTTTCGCACTTGTGTTAGTGTTGAAAAACCACTTTTCGCACTTGTGTTAGTGTTGAAAAACCAGTTTTCGCACTTGTGTTGGTGCAGGAAACCACTTTTGCACTTGTATTAGTGTGGAAAATACACTTTTTGCACTTGTGATAGTGTTGAAAAACCACTTTTCGCACTTGTGTTAGTGTTGAAAAAACACTTTTCGCACTTGTGTTGGTGCAGAGACACCACTTTTCGCACTTGTGTTGGTGCAGGAAACCACTTTTCGCACTTGTGTTAGTGTTGAAAAACCACTTTTCGCACTTGTGTTATTGTTGAAAAACCACTTTTCGCACTTGTGTTGGTGCAGGAAACCACTTTTGCACTTGTATTAGTGTGGAAAAAACACTTTTCGCACTTGTGTTAGTGTTGAAAAACCACTTTTCGCACTTGTGTTAGTGTTGAAAAACCACTTTTCGCACTTGTGTTGGTGCAGGAAACCACTTTTGCACTTGTGTTAGTGTTGAAAAACCACTTTTCGCACTTGTGTTAGTGTTGAAAAACCACTTTTCGCACTTGTGTTGGTGTTGAAAAACCACTTTTCGCACTTGTGTTGGTGCAGGAAACCACTTTTGCACTTGTATTAGTGTGGAAAAAACACTTTTTGCACTTGTGATAGTGTTGAAAAACCACTTTTCGCACTTGTGTTAGTGTTGAAAAACCACTTTTCGCACTTGTGTTAGTGTTGAAAAACCACTTTTGCACTTGTGTTGGTGCAGGAAACCACTTTTGCACTTGTATTAGTGTGGAAAAAACACTTTTTGCACTTGTGATAGTGTTGAAAAACCACTTTTCGCACTTGTGTTAGTGTTGAAAAACCACTTTTCGCACTGGTGTTGGTGCAGGAAACCACTTTTGCACTTGTATTAGTGTGGTAAAACCACTTTTCGCACTTGTGTTAGTGTTGAAAAACCACTTTTCGCACTTGTGTTAGTGTTGAAAAACCACTTTTCGCACTTGTGTTGGTGCAGGAAACCACTTTTGCACTTGTATTAGTGTGGAAAAAACACTTTTTGCACTTGTGATAGAGTTGAAAAACCACTTTTCGCACTTGTGTTGGTGCAGGAAACCACTTTTGCACTTGTATTAGTGTGGAAAAAACACTTTTCGCACTTGTGTTAGTGTTGAAAAACCACTTTTCGCACTTGTGTTAGTGTTGAAAAACCAGTTTTCGCACTTGTGTTGGTGCAGGAAACCACTTTTGCACTTGTATTAGTGTGGAAAATACACTTTTTGCACTTGTGATAGTGTTGAAAAACCACTTTTCGCACTTGTGTTGGTGCAGGAAACCACTTTTGCACTTGTATTAGTGTGGAAAAAACACTTTTTGCACTTGTGATAGTGTTGAAAAACCACTTTTCGCACTTGTGTTAGTGTTGAAAAAACACTTTTCGCACTTGTGTTGGTGCAGGACACCACTTTTCGCACTTGTGTTGGTGCAGGAAACCACTTTTCGCACTTGTGTTAGTGTTGAAAAACCACTTTTCGCACTTGTGTTATTGTTGAAAAACCACTTTTCGCACTTGTGTTGGTGCAGGAAACCACTTTTGCACTTGTATTAGTGTGGAAAAAACACTTTTCGCACTTGTGTTAGTGTTGAAAAACCACTTTTCGCACTTGTGTTAGTGTTGAAAAACCACTTTTCGCACTTGTGTTGGTGCAGGAAACCACTTTTGCACTTGTGTTAGTGTTGAAAAACCACTTTTCGCACTTGTGTTAGTGTTGAAAAACCACTTTTCGCACTTGTGTTAGTGTTGAAAAACCACTTTTCGCACTTGGGTTGGTGCAGGAAACCACTTTTGCACTTGTGTTAGTGTTGAAAAACCACTTTTCGCACTTGTGTTGGTGCAGGAAACCACTTTTGCACTTGTATTAGTGTGGAAAAAACACTTTTTGCACTTGTGATAGTGTTGAAAAACCACTTTTCGCACTTGTGTTAGTGTTGAAAAACCACTTTTCGCACTTGTGTTGGTGCAGCAAACCACTTTTGCACTTGTATTAGTGTGGAAAAAACACTTTTTGCACTTGTATTAGTGTGGAAAATACACTTTTTGCACTTGTGATAGTGTTGAAAAACCACTTTTCGCACTTGTGTTAGTGTTGAAAAACCACTTTTCGCACTTTTGTTGGTGCAGGAAACCATTTTTGCACTTGTATTAGTGTGGAAAAACCACTTTTCGCACTTGTGTTAGTGTTGAAAAACCACTTTTCGCACTTGTATTAGTATTGAAAAACCACTTTTCGCACTTGTGTTGGTTCAGGAAACCACTTTTGCACTTGTATTAGTGTGGAAAAAACACTTTTTGCACTTGTGATAGTGTTGAAAAAACACTTTTCGCACTTGTGTTGGTGCAGGAAACCACTTTTGCACTTGTATTAGTGTGGAAAAACCACTTTTCGCACTTGTGTTAGTGTTGAAAAAGCACTTTTCGCACTTGTGTTAGTGTTGAAAAACCACTTTTCGCACTTGTGTTGGTGTTGAAAAACCACTTTTGCACTTGTATTAGTGCAGGAAACCACTTTTGCACTTGTATTAGTGTGGAAAAAGCACTTTTCGCACTTGTGTTAGTGTTGAAAAACCACTTTTCGCACTTGTGTTAGTGTTGAAAAACACTTTTCGCACTTGTGTTAGTGTTGAAAAACCACTTTTGCACTTGTGTTGGTGCAGGAAACCACTTTTGCACTTGTATTAGTGTGGAAAAAACACTTTTTGCACTTGTGATAGTGTTGAAAAACCACTTTTCGCACTTGTGTTAGTGTTGAAAAACCACTTTTCGCACTGGTGTTGGTGCAGGAAACCACTTTTGCACTTGTATTAGTGTGGTAAAACCACTTTTCGCACTTGTGTTAGTGTTGAAAAACCACTTTTCGCACTTGTGTTAGTGTTGAAAAACCACTTTTCGCACTTGTGTTGGTGCAGGAAACCACTTTTGCACTTGTATTAGTGTGGAAAAAACACTTTTCGCACTTGTGTTAGTGTTGAAAAACCACTTTTCGCACTTGTGTTAGTGTTGAAAAACCAGTTTTCGCACTTGTGTTTGTGCAGGAAACCACTTTTGCACTTGAATTAGTGTGGAAAATACACTTTTTGCACTTGTGATAGTGTTGAAAAACCACTTTTCGCACTTGTGTTGGTGCAGGAAACCACTTTTCGCACTTGTGTTAGTGTTGAAAAACCACTTTCCGCACTTGTGTTGGACTGTTGGTGCAGGAAACCACTTTTGCACTTGTATTAGTGTGGAAAAACCACTTTTCGCACTTGTGTTAGTGTTGAAAAACCACTTTTCGCACTTGTATTAGTGTTGAAAAACCACTTTTCGCACTTGTGTTGGTGCAGGAAACCACTTTTGCACTTGTATTAGTGTGGAAAAAACACTTTTTGCACTTGTGATAGTGTTGAAAAACCACTTTTCGCACTTGTGTTAGTGTTGAAAAACCACTTTTCGCACTTGTGTTGGTGCAGGAAACCACTTTTGCACTTGTATTAGTGTGGAAAAAACACTTTTTGCACTTGTGATAGTGTTGAAAAACCACTTTTCGCACTTGTGTTAGTGTTGAAAAACCACTTTTCGCACTTGTGTTGGTGCAGGAAACCACTTTTGCACTTGTATTAGTGTGGAAAAACCACTTTTCGCACTTGTGTTAGTGTTGAAAAACCACTTTTCGCACTTGTGTTAGTGTTGAAAAACCACTTTTCGCACTTGTGTTGGTGTTGAAAAACCACTTTTCGCACTTGTGTTGGTGCAGGAAACCACTTTTGCACTTGTATTAGTGTGGAAAAAACACTTTTTGCACTTGTGATAGTGTTGAAAAACCACTTTTCGCACTTGTGTTAGTGTTGAAAAACCACTTTTCGCACTTGTGTTAGTGTTGAAAAACCACTTTTGCACTTGTGTTGGTGCAGGAAACCACTTTTGCACTTGTATTAGTGTGGAAAAAACACTTTTTGCACTTGTGATAGTGTTGAAAAACCACTTTTCGCACTTGTGTTAGTGTTGAAAAACCACTTTTCGCACTGGTGTTGGTGCAGGAAACCACTTTTGCACTTGTATTAGTGTGGTAAAACCACTTTTCGCACTTGTGTTAGTGTTGAAAAACCACTTTTCGCACTTGTGTTAGTGTTGAAAAACCACTTTTCGCACTTGTGTTGGTGCAGGAAACCACTTTTGCACTTGTATTAGTGTGGAAAAACCACTTTTCGCACTTGTGTTAGTGTTGAAAAAGCACTTTTCGCACTTGTGTTAGTGTTGAAAAACCACTTTTCGCACTTGTGTTGGTGTTGAAAAACCACTTTTCGCACTTGTGTTGGTGCAGGAAACCACTTTTGCACTTGTATTAGTGTGGAAAAAACACTTTTTGCACTTGTGATAGTGTTGAAAAACCACTTTTCGCACTTGTGTTAGTGTTGAAAAACACTTTTCGCACTTGTGTTAGTGTTGAAAAACCACTTTTGCACTTGTGTTGGTGCAGGAAACCACTTTTGCACTTGTATTAGTGTGGAAAAAACACTTTTTGCACTTGTGATAGTGTTGAAAAACCACTTTTCGCACTTGTGTTAGTGTTGAAAAACCACTTTTCGCACTGGTGTTGGTGCAGGAAACCACTTTTGCACTTGTATTAGTGTGGTAAAACCACTTTTCGCACTTGTGTTAGTGTTGAAAAACCACTTTTCGCACTTGTGTTAGTGTTGAAAAACCACTTTTCGCACTTGTGTTGGTGCAGGAAACCACTTTTGCACTTGTATTAGTGTGGAAAAAACACTTTTTGCACTTGTGATAGTGTTGAAAAACCACTTTTCGCACTTGTGTTGGTGCAGGAAACCACTTTTGCACTTGTATTAGTGTGGAAAAAACACTTTTCGCACTTGTGTTAGTGTTGAAAAACCACTTTTCGCACTTGTGTTAGTGTTGAAAAACCAGTTTTCGCACTTGTGTTGGTGCAGGAAACCACTTTTGCACTTGTATTAGTGTGGAAAATACACTTTTTGCACTTGTGATAGTGTTGAAAAACCACTTTTCGCACTTGTGTTGGTGCAGGAAACCACTTTTCGCACTTGTGTTAGTGTTGAAAAACCACTTTCCGCACTTGTGTTGGACTGTTGGTGCAGGAAACCACTTTTGCACTTGTATTAGTGTGGAAAAACCACTTTTCGCACTTGTGTTAGTGTTGAAAAACCACTTTTCGCACTTGTATTAGTGTTGAAAAACCACTTTTCGCACTTGTGTTGGTGCAGGAAACCACTTTTGCACTTGTATTAGTGTGGAAAAAACACTTTTTGCACTTGTGATAGTGTTGAAAAACCACTTTTCGCACTTGTGTTAGTGTTGAAAAACCACTTTTCGCACTTGTGTTGGTGCAGGAAACCACTTTTGCACTTGTATTAGTGTGGAAAAAACACTTTTTGCACTTGTGATAGTGTTGAAAAACCACTTTTCGCACTTGTGTTAGTGTTGAAAAACCACTTTTCGCACTTGTGTTGGTGCAGGAAACCACTTTTGCACTTGTATTAGTGTGGAAAAACCACTTTTCGCACTTGTGTTAGTGTTGAAAAACCACTTTTCGCACTTGTGTTAGTGTTGAAAAACCACTTTTCCCACTTGTGTTGGTGTTGAAAAACCACTTTTCGCACTTGTGTTGGTGCAGGAAACCACTTTTGCACTTGTATTAGTGTGGAAAAAACACTTTTTGCACTTGTGATAGTGTTGAAAAACCACTTTTCGCACTTGTGTTAGTGTTGAAAAACCACTTTTCGCACTTGTGTTAGTGTTGAAAAACCACTTTTGCACTTGTGTTGGTGCAGGAAACCACTTTTGCACTTGTATTAGTGTGGAAAAAACACTTTTTGCACTTGTGATAGTGTTGAAAAACCACTTTTCGCACTTGTGTTAGTGTTGAAAAACCACTTTTCGCACTGGTGTTGGTGCAGGAAACCACTTTTGCACTTGTATTAGTGTGGTAAAACCACTTTTCGCACTTGTGTTAGTGTTGAAAAACCACTTTTCGCACTTGTGTTAGTGTTGAAAAACCACTTTTCGCACTTGTGTTGGTGCAGGAAACCACTTTTGCACTTGTATTAGTGTGGAAAAAACACTTTTTGCACTTGTGATAGTGTTGAAAAACCACTTTTCGCACTTGTGTTGGTGCAGGAAACCACTTTTGCACTTGTATTAGTGTGGAAAAAACACTTTTCGCACTTGTGTTAGTGTTGAAAAACCACTTTTCGCACTTGTGTTAGTGTTGAAAAACCAGTTTTCGCACTTGTGTTGGTGCAGGAAACCACTTTTGCACTTGTATTAGTGTGGAAAATACACTTTTTGCACTTGTGATAGTGTTGAAAAACCACTTTTCGCACTTGTGTTGGTGCAGGAAACCACTTTTGCACTTGTATTAGTGTGGAAAAAACACTTTTTGCACTTGTGATAGTGTTGAAAAACCACTTTTCGCACTTGTGTTAGTGTTGAAAAAACACTTTTCGCACTTGTGTTGGTGCAGGACACCACTTTTCGCACTTGTGTTGGTGCAGGAAACCACTTTTCGCACTTGTGTTAGTGTTGAAAAACCACTTTTCGCACTTGTGTTATTGTTGAAAAACCACTTTTCGCACTTGTGTTGGTGCAGGAAACCACTTTTGCACTTGTATTAGTGTGGAAAAAACACTTTTCGCACTTGTGTTAGTGTTGAAAAACCACTTTTCGCACTTGTGTTAGTGTTGAAAAACCACTTTTCGCACTTGTGTTGGTGCAGGAAACCACTTTTGCACTTGTGTTAGTGTGGAAAAAACACTTTTCGCACTTGTGTTAGTGTTGAAAAACCACTTTTCGCACTTGTGTTGGTGTTGAAAAACCACTTTTCGCACTTGTGTTGGTGCAGGAAACCACTTTTGCACTTGTATTAGTGTGGAAAAAACACTTTTTGCACTTGTGATAGTGTTGAAAAACCACTTTTCGCACTTGTGTTAGTGTTGAAAAACCACTTTTCGCACTTGTGTTAGTGTTGAAAAACCACTTTTGCACTTGTGTTGGTGCAGGAAACCACTTTTGCACTTGTATTAGTGTGGAAAAAACACTTTTTGCACTTGTGATAGTGTTGAAAAACCACTTTTCGCACTTGTGTTAGTGTTGAAAAACCACTTTTCGCACTGGTGTTGGTGCAGGAAACCACTTTTGCACTTGTATTAGTGTGGTAAAACCACTTTTCGCACTTGTGTTAGTGTTGAAAAACCACTTTTCGCACTTGTGTTAGTGTTGAAAAACCACTTTTCGCACTTGTGTTGGTGCAGGAAACCACTTTTGCACTTGTATTAGTGTGGAAAAAACACTTTTTGCACTTGTGATAGTGTTGAAAAACCACTTTTCGCACTTGTGTTGGTGCAGGAAACCACTTTTGCACTTGTATTAGTGTGGAAAAAACACTTTTCGCACTTGTGTTAGTGTTGAAAAACCACTTTTCGCACTTGTGTTAGTGTTGAAAAACCAGTTTTCGCACTTGTGTTGGTGCAGGAAACCACTTTTGCACTTGTATTAGTGTGGAAAATACACTTTTTGCACTTGTGATAGTGTTGAAAAACCACTTTTCGCACTTGTGTTGGTGCAGGAAACCACTTTTGCACTTGTATTAGTGTGGAAAAAACACTTTTTGCACTTGTGATAGTGTTGAAAAACCACTTTTCGCACTTGTGTTAGTGTTGAAAAAACACTTTTCGCACTTGTGTTGGTGCAGGACACCACTTTTCGCACTTGTGTTGGTGCAGGAAACCACTTTTCGCACTTGTGTTAGTGTTGAAAAACCACTTTTCGCACTTGTGTTATTGTTGAAAAACCACTTTTCGCACTTGTGTTGGTGCAGGAAACCACTTTTGCACTTGTATTAGTGTGGAAAAAACACTTTTCGCACTTGTGTTAGTGTTGAAAAACCACTTTTCGCACTTGTGTTAGTGTTGAAAAACCACTTTTCGCACTTGTGTTGGTGCAGGAAACCACTTTTGCACTTGTGTTAGTGTTGAAAAACCACTTTTCGCACTTGTGTTAGTGTTGAAAAACCACTTTTCGCACTTGTGTTAGTGTTGAAAAACCACTTTTCGCACTTGGGTTGGTGCAGGAAACCACTTTTGCACTTGTGTTAGT
>NW_027620095.1:0-18075 GCF_964187855.1 Myxine glutinosa
CGCCCGGTTCGGCGCCCCCTCAGACATCTCGTCCGACCGCGGCCCCCAGTTCACCTCGGAGCTCTGGGGGGCGGTCGCGCAGGGGCTCGGGGTCCGGCTACACCGAACCACGGCCTACCACCCCCAGGCTAACGGCCTGTGTGAGCGATTTCACCGCTCATTGAAGGCCGTGCTCCGGGCCACCCTCCGCGACGGCGGCTGGGTCGACAGGCTCCCCTGGGTCCTGCTGGGCCTCCGGACGGCGCCCAAGGAGGACCTGCGCGCATCCGCGGCGGAGTTGGTCTTCGGGCAACCGCTGCGGGTGCCGGGTGAGTTCCTCCCCGACTCCACGGCACCATGGTCCGCGGCACAGCATCGCTCTGCTCTGCAAGAGACCGCCCAGAGGTTCGCCCCGGTGCCAACGGCATGCCACGGGCACCCACCGACGCACGTCGCCCCGGAGCTTTGCACGGCGGAGTACGTCTTCGTCCGCCACGATGCCCATCGGACACCACTGCGGCCCCCGTACGACGGGCCTTTCCGCGTGCTGGAGACCGGGGCGAAGCACTTCACCCTGGACATCGGCGGTACTCCTGACCGCGTTTCTGTAGACCGCCTCAAGCCGGCCCACCTCGACGTGGACCATCCACCGCCAGTGGCCCGACCCCCGCGTCGGGGCCGCCCCCCTGCGGGCGGACCCCCGGCACCGCCCAGCCCCGCCGCCACGCCGCCCCCCGGTCCTGCAGCCGGAGGCATCCCAGATGGCATCCCTGCATCCCAGACGCCGCCAGTCGCCAGGGGGCGCTTCGGCCGGGTCATCCGTTTGCCCCGCAAACTGACCCTTCAGGTGCGCGGGGATTCTGGGGGGGCGCGTGTGGCGGACACGAAAGCACTGACGTGGTGACATCACCCCGCACACCAAGTGGGGATGGGCTACGCCAGGGAGAGAGGCGTGGCCTCACGATATACACGGGGCGCGCAGCCCTGAGCAGCTTAGTGCTGCAGTTTGAGTGCTTTCAATAAAGACTCTTTTATGAACCGCGTTGTCCGCTTGCTCCTTGCGTAAGCATTAGCGCGCGCAGCATCGCGCTTCACTAACACATTATGTATTATAAATCATACATAATATGCATGGCACACAAATGACAAAACAGTACAGTGCAGTAGTATGCTAGGTATTAGTATTTAATAGTCTGGCAGCTCTTTGTTGTACTTTCTCCATCAGGTACGGTACTCGTCTTTCTTGTATCTGGGCTGCCATACAGAGTTGCAGTATTCTATTCCAGTCTCGGCCTCACAATTATTAACGCACAGGTTGTAAACCTGGTGCGTTATAGCGTTTGCCTGGGAATTTTCTGTCGCTCATTTCCGTGGCTCAAAAGTGAAGCTAGTTTCTGTCGCTCAGATGTGTAGACAGTTTCTGGCGCTCAGATGTGTAAACATGACGTCATCAAATCTATATTTATGCTGCCGGTTCTGCTGCGAACTACTTCACCATGGAAAGTACCATATGAATAATAATTTCCATGTGCCAACCTGGGCGGAATCCAAGTGGATTCACTTGACTTGTTAATCTTGTTGTCTTGTAGAGTTGAATAATTCCTTTATGTTTTAGAGCTGAGAAAGATCTTTCAATGATTCCCAGCTTCATGTTAACTCAGCAGCACGACATGGTTACGAAAGCAAGACCCTAAGATCTTAAGCCTTAATCGCTAGGGCAACACCAAGCGTATTTGTTCGAAAACCATAATAGCATTACATATGTCTCTAATTGAGGCCGCCATGTTGTTAAGCGGTGCCGAGCACTTTGTTCCGTTGGAGCGCTTGTATGAACGTTTTGAATCAAGCAAGCCGCTTGGGAAGCGATAGCAAGCCGCTTGTTAACGGAACACACGCCAGATCTGTCAGACAGCCTGACACCAAAGGGAACATGTCCTGATATACTCCATTGCATTATCAACGAACGTATTATAAACCAACATCCTCTCCTAACCGATGTATGTACATTGTATTTATTATTGTACACGGGATCTTTCACACATTACAGGTTCTTCCTCACCCCGCATTACTTACGATGACTTCGAATAGTAAAGACGTCCTTAGGGCAGATATGTTTGCGATACATTTCGCATTTTGTACGTGAGACGCCTTCAGGGTAAGTGTATCTCCAGAAAGTCTGACGTATACTCTGCACGTGGTGGTGTGGTATCTGGACAGTGTGAGATTCAGCGTGGCCTTGTCTAAGTTACTTACTGATCGTTCCTCGGGCAAGAAGCGTTTCCACAGCTCCATCCAGAGATAGTTTCTGACCTCACCAGCTTTCGCTTGGAGTCGGCATGGGGAGGCACCTCGAGATCGGGAAACAACGAGGACCAGGAAGAAGAACCAAAAAACAACCGGGTGCAGAGAAAGAGCTCCTTCGGTCCTTTCTCCCAGGTAATCACTTGATAAATGAATTTTCACTTTATTTATGCATTTGGTTCCACTCGTATTTCCATAGTGACGTATTCAACCCTGAACTACACCGTCACTATGGGTGTCCTCTCTTGTGTGAAGCGTTTCTTCATCTAATTCCTGCTCAAACTACTTGGTCGAACGTCAGGCCTGGCCAGCCGGTTCGTGAAAGACTTGGACAAGAACGTGGTAACAAGTGTGGCCGTTAAAGAAGAAGAAGTCCTGCTCAGGACCTCAGACTGCGTTGCTGAAACTAATAATAACTAGGCAGGTAATTTTGGCGATAGCCAGCATGAATGCAAACAGTATACCTGTATGAGAAGGGTCATTGCATACCTGGGGTGGTCAAAATGTTCTCCCAACGAGATTTGTCGTAACTTTTTGGCATGCCATGGATTAAAGTGGGTGTCTTGGGAACTTTGTTAAACTCCCCTTGTATATAATGAGTAAATTGAGGTTAGAGATCATCAGGCCATTGGTCAAAGATGGTTTGTTACCCGTGACCTTGCTCCATCAATATACATGACAGGTGAGCCAATTGTTAATACTAGGGCATGCCCGTACGTGGGTGCAATGCCCGTACGTGGGTACGTGGGTACGTGGGTGCGAGTACGGTGACAATCCCCCCCCCCTCTATTTACATGAAATGGTTTGGTCCATGAAATGTTTTGGTCCATTCGCAACGCCAAAGCGAACGGCGAACGGCTTGCGAGTACAGTGACAATCCCCCCCCTCTATTTACATGAAATGGTTTGGTCCATTCGCAACGACCACAGAACCCCCCCCCCCCCCCCCCCTCTATTTACATGAAATGGTTTGGTCCAAAGCGAACGGCTTGCGGAGTTTGGTAAAGAAATCGCCATAGCGTGCACAAACGCGCAGGAAAGCGAAAGAATCGCTAATTAGTTTTAAAACATAGTTTAACGCCAACATAGTTTGCCAACGTGAAATAAATGAATACGCTCTCAAATGTGCCGTCCGAGGCAGAGTCTGTTCGCCACGTTCGGCACACGCGATAACTCGCTGCTCTCTGATTGGTTGAATCGTTTTTTGGACATAGCTCGGTAAGTACTTGTCCGATTAATATGAAACCTTGAAAAGGCACATCCTCGGGTCCCCAGCAATATACCTGGCAAGTTTAAAGTATATCGGACCCGTGGTTGTCGAGAAACAGCGGTCACAGACAAACATACAAACACACATACAGAGATTAATGGAATTATAGATAGATATGGATTACTTGGATACTATGGAGTACCAGTTCAATGGTAATTCCCTGTGTGTGGCAAAAGGCGACAGGCGGCAGGAAGGGCATCCGGCCATAAAACATTGCTTCAAAAAGGGGACCACGGTGCCCGAAAAGGCCAACTCCTGGTCTGCGGGGAAAAATGGCCTCTAAAGATGGTTCTTCTTCTATCAGTGATCAGAGTGGTAGATACTAAGACGATACAGCTTCCATCATCACCAACTTAAAGTCAGTTTGAAGGGCGACACATTTTATAGTGTGATGCGTTACCTGTGAAGCATCAGTGCCAAAGTTTGTAGTTTGGTCATGAATCGAAGCTCGAGGTAAGTGCGGTACGTATGCACCATCTTGTGAGACAGTTTGCACTGATTGATTGCAGTCAAGTCAGCTGTACTAACAATAGTAAGGGAAACATATGAAAATCTGTTAACTAAATTGTTACCAAAAAATTTCTTCACCAATATGTTTGTAAAGGTGTGTAATAACATGTGTTAAAATGTTGAAGGTCAACTCCCGTGGGAAACCCAGAAAAAAAGCTGTTGAATTCGGGTACCGAAAAATTATTTTCGAGAATTTTTATTTTTTTAAATCGGCCCTTAAGTAACTTATGAGGGGTCAAATAAGGGTTTTCCATGATTCTGAGTTGATTGTTAACATTTATATTTCACCACAGACACTCCTTTGTGGAAAAATAATTTCTAAATATATCTCATTTTCTACTTTGCAGGACATGGAGTCTAGCAATATGGATGAAGACGTTACTCCACCTGTGCTCAATTGCTTCATCTGTGCACGCTCGGATACACCAGCTGAAAGGCTCATACAGGCAACTCCAAAGGGATACTCAACTTTATTGAAACAAGCAGAAACTGTCGAAAATGTTACTGTTGTGGAACGTATGAAGGAGGCTCAAAAGGAAGGAAAACTGAGGTACCACCAGAAGTGTAAAAATGATCTGTACAACAACTTTGTTGCAACCACCAAGAAGTCAGCTCAAGCATCAAAGGCAGAGAAAGAGTCATCAAAGTTGAAGAGAAGACGCACTACTTGTGAGTTCAGTTCATCAACTGGCTGCAGTTCTAGAAGATCACAGTCAGTTGACATCCTGTATAAGGATGTATGCATTCTTTGCAACCAACCAGCCCAGCTCTACAAAAATAATCCAGCACAAGCTAGAAAGAAATACAGAGTGCCAGATAATTTGACTGCAGATACACTGAAGGCAAGCTTGCTGAAGACAGCACGGAGTCGCGGGGATGACTGGGGCACTGAAGTCACTGGACGCCTGGAAGGGATCAACGACTTGGTAGCAGAAGAAACACTGTACCATTTGCGATGCAAACTTATGTTTGCGAGAGGTGACAGTTTGTCCAAGACTGATGAGGAAGGAAAAAGGAAGAGAGGACAGCGGAGTATTGATGAGGAGCGAGAGGCAGTTTTTATTGAATTCTGCGAATGGTTAGACTCAGAATTAGAGCATGGGGTAATGAACATGGACCAAGTCCATGAAAAGCTGCAGGAGTTTGATCAGTCACCAGAGAAGAGCCTTTCTTATTCAAAGCATTGGCTAAAGATAAAACTTCTAGAGAAATACGAAGACACCTTGTATTTCACAACACAGGAAAGAAGGGCAGATGTACTCTGTCTCAAAGATGGCACCGACAATATTCTGCGAGAGCATCATGCTAATCTTGACCATGGAGATGAGAAGACTCAGATCATAAAGACGGCACTCAAGTCCATATCCAATGATATTGCCTTGATTGATTTAGGTCCAAAGTCATACCCCACCACACACAGTATGACTGACATCGATAGTCAGCTGACACTTGTTCCTGCAAGCCTTCAGATGTTCTTGAGACCGATTGTCAAGACAGACGAAAGAGTTGCCGTTTGGGGGCAGAATTTTATTAAGGCCTGTCGACCTCGGTCTGGAGTATTGCCACACCAAATGGGGCTTGCCATACAACTTGATCATAGATTTGGGTCAAAATGGATGCTCAACAAGTTCCACCGGCTGGGATACACTGAGTCTTACACGGAGACACAAAACTACAAATACTGCTTCCTTAATAGTAGGAGTGGAGATGATGTTCCAGATACTTCTGGCACTCTTGACACCATTGTGGAGGAAACCGATGAACAGATCAATGATGAGGTTGCGGTTGATGCTGCGCTTGAGGATCAATCAGTGATGACAGCCAAAGTGCCAGCCAGTGAAAGTGAATTGTCAAGTAATGATCAGGTGGTCTTTATGGAGGTTGGGGAAACAAACAATGCAGTCACTCAGTTTGTTGGAGACAATATAGATTTAAACATTGTCTCTATTCACGGAAACACTCCCTTTCACTCAATGGGTTGGATCGAAGTCACCTCTCCGGCACCACCTTTGCCAGATCCACAGACAACAGCAGCTTTCCCCCGGGTGAAGTTGAAGGCACTCGACAAAGCTAAGATCCTGAGAGGAACTGAAGTAAAGATTATTCCATTTACGAACAGGAAACAGATAGGAACGAACGCGATCATGTTTCTCCCCCTCGCTGAGCTTTCCTCCTCCCTGGCTCATGATCAGCCACTCCTCACTCCAGGTGACACACTCTGGGCAGCGGGGTGGGTGCACAACATTCACTCCGTGCCTACCTGCAGACCCGGGACTGGATCCTTCTACAGAGCATGTCTCTGAACCCCAGTGACTATGGATGGACAATAGGTGTGCACGGGTATGAGCCAGTTCCAACACTGGACCCCACGGCTCCTGAGGAGCTATTGCAGTTCACGAGCTGTAATTGTCATGGAGATTGCAGCAACCGGCGATGCAGCTGCAAGAAGAATGGGGTCACGTGCATCTCGGCCTGTGGAGTCTGTAATGGCATTACATGCAGAAACTGCAGTCATGATGTTGTTGAGTCTGAAGAAGACATAGACAATGACTGTTGAAACTTCTGACATTGTGAATGAGAAATAACTCTTGAGTATTATATATGTATGTGAAATAAAAGCTACTTTGTGTGTAAATGTAAAAGTGAAAATATAAATGTTAACAATCAACTCAGAATCATGAAAAACCCTTATTTGACCCCTCATAAGTTACTTAAGGGCCGATTTAAAAAAAAAAAAAAAATTCTCGAAAATAATTTTTCGGTACCCGAATTCAACAGCTTTTTTTCTGGGTTTCCCACGGGAGTTGAACTTCAACATTTTAACACATGTTATTGCACACCTTTACAAACATATTGGTGAAGAAATTTTTTGGTAACAGTTTAGTTAACAGATTTGTGAAATATCTCATAAAATGCCCTTACTACAACCAAGAACAATCGCAACATTTTTCTACTAATTGTATAAAACTGGGAATTCCATGTCGATGAATGGACAGTCCCGTGTTTCAATGTGTGTTTATTTTCAGCATTTCATTTTTCTGTATTTACTTTTATTTTGGCATCGTGACAATGCTGATATGAAGCCGTTGCGATGGTACTGTGTGTGCGCCCTTCACAGATATTGCAAGTCGAGGTCCATTGTCGGCTCATGGACGACGCAGGTAATGCTTCCTTCAGCTTGGCATTACTAACTTGTTTTTTTTATTAACCCGACGGCATACGAACACTGGTGGCTTCTCTGAAAATTATTTAGGTTAAAAAAAAAGAGCAAAGGAGTGGAAGTTCTGGAATCTTTCGCTGCATTTTGAAAACGGAATATAATTGGCGAAGAAAGTCAGGATGTGGTATCCTCTCATTGTGCCATCTTTGGTGGCCAATTATCCTGGAAATTCATCGGAGTCAAGCAGACGGGATAGCTGCCTTAACATCCTACCCAGTGGGCTTTGCACTTATTGATGCAATGCCCCACGTGAAGCACCAGGGAGGCAGTTTATAGTTGGGTCCAGAATCCAATGGTCAAAGGTAACCTCGCCAAGTTCCAAATTCCTGCTGTAACCGTGCATCCACGGGTTTGTTTTGCTGCTCACCAAGAGCAATGCATGCTTGACCCAAGAGTCCGTTAAGATTGAATTTTCCCTTGCAGTTGCTCACAACTCAATCTTTTAGCATTTGATTGCAGAGCCACATTCCTAATATCTTTGAAATTCATATCAAAGCATGTTGATATTTACTTGTACCTTGTCCTGCGTATAACATATGCACAGATTCCTCCACGAGGCTTCATTTGTCACTGGTTTGATTCCAAATTTTGACTTTGTTTTATTTTTTACCCAAAACATTGCTTCATGAAAAACTACCCTGTGTGAGTAGATGTTTAGGTTGTCTGTCAGTCTGTTGAAGGTAATGCCTCCATTATACGAACACCATGACAGGGCAGGCAAGAGGGCTAAGAAGCAGCAAGCAAAACACACTCATTCAGGACAAGGTGTTGGTGTGAGCATTGGAAATTCAGCCAAGGATGAAGATGAAGATGAAGATGAAGATGAGGATGAGGATGAAGATGAGGATGAAGATGGTGAGTGTATTTGGTGGTGGTGGTTTTTATTTTTATTTTTTTTATTTCAGAAAATGTGTTTGAATAAGTTCAAGGCACAGCTAAAAGCCCATTGGGCATGTTGGCCTGTGACATGATGACAACTTACCTACCTGCAGGTATATGCTGTTTATTGTAAAATAATCCCCAGCAGGGAACCTTTCCAGGGTATTGGTGCACAGTGGTTGACTATTTTTGAAATATGGCAGGGAATCTTTAACATTCGCAACTTAATGTTGGAGGCATATCTGATTTTGAATCCCAGAAGCATTGCCCCCCCCCCCCCTTCCCTTTTCGTGGCACTGTACCAGAAAGGCAGTCATGGCTTGAATTTTGGCTGTTGCAAAGTGTAGTAAAAGTTGAAGGAGTTTTTCACATGTCTGTCTTTAATCTTTCTTCTTCCTTCTTCAATCCATTCTCGTCGGTTCTGCTCATTTATTTACTCAAAAACAACTTCTTATCCCTTCATTGGGTCATCGTTTCCCTTCTATCTTCTGCCACTTGTATACTGGTGTATATGAGATCGTAGTCATGTTGAGTCTCCTTGCACAAGCTCTGGTAAATTTTTTGCTGTTCGTCCATTCATCCCCTTCCTCCTCTGACCCCTTCCCATTTCTCACACCATGCTCGCGCTATCTCTGGATGGAAGCCCGTTTAAAAAACCCATCCTACAGGTACAGCGGAGCCTTCAGAAAGCATTCATTAACCTTACTTTTCACCCCAGCTCCAACATGTGTGCCTGCATTTCCATTTTTTAGGATCCTGAAACAGAAACCGTCTTTCAATAAATGTCGACTCGTGGGTTCACCATCTCCTCTCAACTCCCACCTTCTCCTGCCTTTTTTGATCTTGCCCATGCCCCCAGCCATGCCCGCCCACACCCCACACCCCACCCCCTCTCAACAACTCAGCATCCAATCACCTCCCCCTGCATGACTCAACTTAGGGTTTGCCATTTTTGTTGGATAAATGATGCTTTTTGAAGATGGACAATTACGTTTATTACAAAAAACAACTCTGTGTTAGACACTAAGCCACTGTCGGCAAATACATCGTGGCTCGAAGAATATATTGAGTTAGGTTTGTCATTTGAAACTTGCCTTAAAAGGATGGGCTTCTCCTTTCTTCCGACCAAAGCTGTACATGCATGCTTCATACATGCTTCTATTTTTATTTTGAATTTTGGGAGGGTAAGCAAGGGAATCGTGGTTTAGTGCTAGAATTTGAGAAGACCAAAACGAGGATTTGGGACCTTCAATAACTAATGTTCGAGGAAATGATTGTGACTCTTTTTTGACATCTGCAGGAGAAGGAGAATGGAGTTTTAAGAAAGATCTTAAAGGCTACAGTGATGAAAATGCAGCCTGGTTGAAACCGAGCAAGAGGAAACGTGACGACGAGGATCATGAGGATGAAGAAGAGGAGGTATACAAATTCTGTTATTTTAAAGACAAACATTCTGACTAACTTTTCATTGGGAGTCAATCAATAAGCTGTGGTCCAAACAATTTGTGCTAAACTGCCCTGTTTCACTCAAATCAAAAGGTTGAGCGTGGATTTCATTCTGAAACGCAACTGTCATCAGCTACCTGCAGTATTATTCAGCCTACATTGGTTTGAGAAGCCTTTTTGGGCAATACCAACTCACTTTTTGGGAAGGTACCAGTAACCAATCCATGGTATATATATTTTTTCCCTGCTAACAATCTCTTTTGATGAATGCTTTTTAGATAAGACGGTTAACAAAACCAAACATTGGAACAAAAGCTAGGCATGTAAACTTTGGCTCCAAGACCAAAATCCATGGTCAAACTAATATACATGCACTTTGGCTTTAAGATCAGGCCTAATGAGCTGACACACAGAACATATAATAAAGGGAGCAGGTGACAAAAGGGGTGAGAGAGGGAAGCACAACAGTAGGGAACAGGGACATCCACAGATCTGTGGAAGAGAGGGGGCTGGTGTGGGGTACATGGGACAATCATGAAGATGAACATGAAAGATGAACATGAATCAATTTCTTGCTCCTTTTATATTTTACTTTTTTGTATACAGAATCGAGGCTCGTGTAAGAGCTGACACATTGAACATGAAAACATGCACAGACACATAAAACATACAATGAAGGGAGCGGGAGACAAGAGAGAAAGAGAGAGGGAAGCACAAAAGCACAACAACAGAAGAGAACAGGGACGTCGGTAGATCTGTGGAAGGGGGAGGGCTGTGGAGGAGGGAGGGGTACACGGTATAAAGCAAATTAACACTACGCGGAATTTCCAGAAAAAAGTTGGGGATTGAAAGAGGCGGGTTTGGGGTGTTTTAACGGGGGTAGAAAAGCTCAAGGTTTTGGATGGGGAAAGATAAGAGATGGTGATGAACAGCTGTTTTAATGACCTGGAGGGAGAGTGGGATTGAAGAGAGTGAGGGAGTTTGTTCCAGAGGTGGGAGAAAAGAGGCATGAAGGAGTTAAGGTGAGCAGAGAGGTTTGATTTTGTCAGTTTAACCATAAGAGGGTTGCTGGCAGATCTTGTGCGTCCTGCAGGAATATTTGGGGGACAGAGCTGGGGGAGCTAGGCCGGAGAGGAGTCGGTGGAAGACAAGAATGACCACCAACCTTCCTGTGGTGAGAGAGAGGCCCTCAGAATCAGCTTAATTGCGAGAGATACCAATGATTCTGAATGCTTTGGTTTCAACCGTGTGAAGCTGAGCTAGGTGTGAGACAGGAGCACCAGCCCAGAGGGGAGAGCAGTATTCCATTGAGCTCTGGATGAAAGCTTTGAATGTGGTGAGGACCTTGCATGACGGAGGATGCCCAGACGGCGACTGGCTTTGGAGGCCAGCTTGGAAATGTGCTTCTGGTATTATCGAGGCTCTTTCAAAGATCTTCTAGATTCCGAGTGTCCATGTGAGGGTTGGGAGGAGAAGGAACACCTTCGGCTTCACCAGCTTGAGCTTGTGATGAACCCATGTTTCCGAGGTTGTTGGTAGTACAGCCGAGACACGCGGGATTCAAAAAGTGGGAGACATGAGCAGTGCATTGTGCATAGTTCACACAACCTCCTCCAATGTGACCCTATTTTTGGCTGACAGTCTTTTCACCGAGCGCCAGAAATTCAAGCTGAGTTGAATTGGTATAGAACCTGGGCCAAAGTACTCTGCGCACTTTGTACGTCACGTTCAGCGAATGTCACCTCCCTCCGCCGTGTATTTATTGTAATAATAAAATTTAAAAAACAGCTTCCGTACACCGACCTTGAGGCTCGGTTTGCAAGCCACCATCTACAATTCCAATGTAAGAGACATAATTGCTCTTCTTTTGGGTCTTCAGAGTCCTACGGGTATTTTGGGTCCTCTGGTTAATTTGGGTCATTTGGGTGCTCAAGCTCTTTTGCATCCTTGGGATCTTGGGTGTTGGGCCCCTTCCAATGGGCTCCTTGTCGAGGATTTAATTCAATCAATATTAGGTCAGCATTAATTGAAGTGGAAATAATTCAGTGTCCTCTCTGTGGTTTTACAAGGAAGCGTTTTTATGCTTGGAGTTGGAAACTGGCTTTTAACAAACAAAGAACATACCAAAAAGTACCGAAGTACCAGGAGTACCAAAAAACATCAAAGGAACATTAAGTACAGAAAATGACAGAACCTAGCCAGAATCTCTCTCACATCCCTTGTGACCAAGTCCCTTATGTAGTGTTTTCCACACCAAGAAGTGTGGTGGGTGAACTTGAAAGTACAGAGGCAGGAGGGTGGAAAGGGGGTGGGGGGTGGGGGGGGCAAGAGACCTTGAGGAGATAATCATTGGTGGCGCCACGTCGTCTGACCCTTGGATGAAACCCAGCCAATGAGAAGACCCCAGTCGGTTACCGAGACAACAAAATTCCTTGAGGGGTGAGATCTCAGGAATTAACTGTAAACGTGTTGTTGTGGAGACTACATGACATCAGAGCCCGACCTTGATGACTCGGACTGGTTGTCGGCCCGACGTGAGACAGAAGGCTAACTAGATTTTTGAATTAAAACCTTGTTCATTCTTAAGCCTGCCCATTATGTGGCATAATACATGATATAAGTTATTTTAATAGTTAATCTATTCATTCAAATTACACGATACATATTTTAATCAATCAGATTAACAGTATGGTAAGGCTTCTGTATAAATAAACTCAACACCAGCTAGCTTTAATGTGTACTAGAATATAAGACCCGTCGCTTCGCTGACAAAAATGCCAATCTTTGCTGTAATCACTACTCGATGGGGGGGGTGGGGGGTGGAAAGGATTATTGGGAGATCCTGCTCTCCGTGCAGGGATAACCAACATTTGGTGTTGGCATTTGCAGTTTTGACAGGCGTGTCCATGTACCCGTAAAAAAAAGAAAAAAATACTAATTTTGGATCACAAACACTCACGGGGGTTACCTGAATCCACCGTAGTTTGATTTTTTTGAAATCCATTAATCCGTTCTCAAGTTATAACACGACAAACAAACAAACAGACAGACAGACACGGCTCCTTTTATAATATCGATTTATCCACACGGGATACAATTCCCATACTTCCAATGGGCAAAGAATAATCCAATCAAAATTCACTTTAAAAGCAAAACACATCTGGTTCTCATTATTGACCCAACGACTCATCCTACCGACAGTGGAATGCAGTTTTTTTTTTAACTGCCTACAAAATTACTTTTACTTGACTTTATCTATACTCAAGTTTGATAAATGGATTTAATAATAAAAACCACCACACCTTCCTGAACCCCAGCATCGACCTGGGTCATAAGAACGTTCAGGTCCTCCTGGTAGAAAGTGCGTCAGAAAGATCTCATATACAATGCCTATAGAAAGTCTACACCCCCTTTAAAAATATTCTCCTTTTGTTGTCTTATAGCCTGGAATTAAATAGACTTTTCACACCTTTATTTACACATCGTAACCCACAACCTCCAAGTGAAAAACAAATTCTACAAATTTCCAAAAATTAATTCAAAATCCAAAGATAGAATATCTTGTTTGGATAAATGTGACCCCCACCGCCCCCGATAAAACCTTCAATGCAGCAGAATTTTTTTTGTAGGCTTCCTCAGATCTGTGCAGCGACACAATCCTGTCTCTGAGCTCTGCAGGCAGTTCCTTCGAACTCATGGCTTTGTTTTTGCTCGGATATGCATTGTCAGCTGTGAGACCTTATATAGACACGTGTGTGCCTTTCCAAATCATGTCCAATCAATTGAATTTACCATGGGTGGACTCCAATCAAGCTGTAGAAACATCTCAAAGATGATAGAGAAATGGGAGGCACCTGGGCTAAATTTCAAGTGTCATAGCAAAGGGTCTGAATACTTATGTAAATGTGATATTTCAGTTTTTTCTTTTTAATAAATTTGCAAAATTTTCTATAATCCTGTTTTCTCTTTGTCATTATGGGGTATTGAGTGTAGATTGATGAGGGAAAAAATGAATTTAAACGATTTCAGCATAAGACTGCAACATAACAAAATGTGAAAAAAGTGAAGGGATCTGAATACTTTCTGAATGCACTGTATATTGTTAAAAAAGGCCTTCTTCAGGGAACAAGTAATGGGTTAACAACTTACAGCTGTTCTGCAGCAATGTAAGTAAATTAAGCCTTGTAAGTTGATGCAAACAATTCCTACAGGTGTCCCAACCTCTGCTGATTACTTGATTACAAACCCCCTGTCTGTATAAAAGCAGTATTGGAACAGACTGTTATTACACCCTCTGAAGCATTATTTGAACAATATTTCACTGCAGGAAGTAGTATATTGGAAACTGGAGGAAACTCTGACAGGAAGAGGTCTGGCAGACCCAAAGCCACAACAGAATCAGAAGACAAGTTTCTGAGAGTCAACAGCTTGCGTGATAGGTGGCTCACAGGACAACAGCTTCAAGCACAGCTTAACACTGGTCGAAGTAAGCAAGTCTCAGTTTCGCTCTTTCACGAGCCTCGATCTTGTATCCAAAAAAAAAAAAAAAACTGTGAAGAGAAGTCTTTGAGCTGCAGGTTTGACAGGTCGAGTGGCAGTAAGGAAGCCATTGCTAAGATGGCAAAATAAGAAAAAGAGGCTTGCCTGGGCCATGAAGCACTGCCAGTGGACTAATGAAGACTGGAAGAAGGTCTTATGGACCGATGAATCAAAATTTGAAATCTTTGGGTCATCACGCAGGGTTTTTTTACACCATCGAGTAGGCTAAAGGATGGTTCCTCAGTGTGTGACACCAACTTTCAAACATGTAGGAGGAAGCGTGATGGTCTGGGGCTCTTTTGCTGGATCCAGAGTCGGCGACTTGCACCGAGTGACTGACACCCTGAATTAAAAGGGCTACCACAGCATTTTGCAGTGCCATGCAATACCCCCTGGTATACGCCTCGTTGGTCAGGGGTTCATCCTTCAGCAAGATAATGACCCTAAATCCTCCGGGCTATGTCAAAACTACCTTCGAGGAAAAGAACAAGACGGTAGGCTTCAAATCATGGAATGGCCAGCACAGTCTCCAGACTTAAACCCCATCAAGCTGGTTTGGGATGAACTGGACAGAAGGGTGAGAGCAAAGCAACCTACAAGTGCAACACATTTGTGGGAACTTCTGCAACAGTATTGGGAAGAACTTCCCGAACAATATTTGATTTCCATTGTAGGAAGAATGCCACAAGTGTGTTCGGAGGATATATCTGCAAAAGGTGGCTACTTTGCTGAGTCAAAAATTAAATTACATTTTGTTAAAAAAAATGATTCTATGATTTATTTTTTTATCTCCAATTGTTTATTTGTTCGATGCTTAATTTCAGAGTACATTGAGACATTAAACTGCATAAATTTCAATAAAAACTGGAAAAATTGAGGTGTTCTAAAACTTTTGACCGGTCGTGTAGATCGAGACAAACAAATGTGAATACCAATCAAAAAGTTTGAGAGACTGGAAATTGAAAATATGTGACTTATGATGAAAGGGAAACGACTTGTGAATTTATTGTTTAACCAGAGTGACGTGGAGGAAGAAGGTGAGCGTGATGATTATGGATCTCTGGACGACAAGAGCGACAGTAGTGAAGGAGAGGAAGAATTGGGGCCTTCAGATGATGATGTAAGTCATAACGTGTGTGGTATGCGCATGCAAGTAGGTTCTACTCTTACCACTTGAACAGTCGGGATTTATCCTCGTGAGTGAAACTAATTGTTATATATATATGTATAATTATATATATATATGTATAATTATATATATAAATATGTATAATTATAATTTATATATAATTTATAATTTTTTATATATATATATATATATATATATGTATGTATGTATGTATGTATGTATGTATGTATGTATGCATGTATACTAAGTCGAGGCTCGTGTAAGAGCGAACACATGTATCGTATAATAAAGGGAGCAGAAGACAAGAGGGGGAGAGGGAAGCGCACCAACAGTAGGGAACAGGGACATCAGGAGATCTGTGGCAGGGAGAGGCCTGGGGTGGGGAGGCACACAGGATAAACAAGATGGACACCCCATGGACTTTCAGGAAAGAAAACGGAATTTGAAGGAGAGATGGATTTGAGGTGGATTAATGGGGATTGAAAATATCAAGGTTTTAGATGGGGGAAGATATGAGATGGTGGTGAACGGTGATGTTAAATAAAAATTCTCATTGTGTTTTTGCTAATGGTCATGTTTTGTTTTTCTTGTATTTTGTTTCATTTCCTTGTATTCAATCTCATAGTTGTGACGTCATTCTAATGCGTGTCCGCCTGCGCCCTCTTTCACAAATTGCAGTAACATATTGGGTCCAAAACAATTACTTGTTAGGCCTGGATGTCTGGGCAAATCTGATTTACTTGTGATATGTTTAAACTATCCGTTATTAATGATGAGCAGATACCTGCCACGAGAGGTCATACTTTCTCATCTGTGATGAGGAAGGTACAGCGCAACCTCTCATTGATAATATTTCGAAATCGATCGAAAAATCGACATTAAATTTGCTGCTTTACCAATACTTACAATACAATCTGTGAACCAGGTATAATCATCGATGTGACTCGTTCGGGTTTCCAGGTGTAAAAACTTTTCGGGCATGGATTTTATTTTGGGGCAAATAACTGGGGGAGGAGAGGAAGTGGAAAAGTACAAACAGGGCTCAACATTAGCTTTCCTTCCAGCCTGTCCGTGGGACAGGTAGGTTTAAGATTGTACCTGTCCCAGTCGACCATTGCACCTGCCGAACTATTCATGCTACAAGCATGTGGTGCGATACCATCACGTTTTCGCCAGTGTGCGGGGTTAGTCGTGTCTTAAAAATATCCTCTTGGTCACTCTCAATCACTGTGGCTTTACTTGTGAAAGAACAACTACATTTGAGGTCATGATACAGGTAGTGGACAAAAAAAATAGAAAACCTAAGTAAATATGGGACACCAAATATTTTGAAAGCAACGGCTTCCACACAGGTGTGGGCCCATATGGCAATTAAACATGCTTTGGAATATGTATAAAAATGCTGCACAGGCAATTATAGGCACAAAATATAAATGCCTATAATCATGGCTAGCATGGCTGCAAGATGAGACCTCAGTGACTTTGAAAGAGGGGTGATTTATGGGGCACATTTGGCAGGACCTTCGTCCTTCAGTGACAAAAACAGCTCCACTTGCTGATGTTTCACAAGCAACGGTGTCTAAGATGATGTTGGCATGGAACTCCGAGAGAAAGACATCATCAGAAAATGGCAACAGTGGGCAAAAGTGCATTTTCCAGGATCGTGATTTCCGTGCATTAATTTGAAGTGTGAGGCAAAGCAGGTGAGCAACTGCAGATTAATAGACTGTAAATTTCAACCTGGGGCACGAGCAGCCAATTTCATCCAAAACGGTCCGCCGAGAACTCCACAGAGTGTGATACGATAGTCGGGCTGCAGTGCGCAAATTGCTCATCACACCTGGGAATGTACGTTTGTGAGTCCAGTGGTGCAGAGATCACAGGCAATGGACTACCGAGCAGTAGAGAAATGTGATATGATCAGATGAATCATCCTACACCATGTTCTCGCCAAGCGAACAAGTGCATGTTTTGGCGCAAACCTAAAGAATTCTACAATCCTGAGTGCTTGGTTCCAAAAGTGAAGGGTTCTGGTGGATCTGTAAAGTTGTGGATGCATTTTCCTGGCATGGTTAGGGTGCAGTCATTCTCTGAGCAGGCAAGGTCGATGCCAATCGCTACTTAATGGTACCGAGTGACCATCTTCACCCCATGTTGTAGCATTTCTTTCCTGCATGGAGGGGTGTCTTCCAGGATGACAAAGACCCCATCCACAGAGCATGTGTGGTCACCCAATGGTTTGATGAGCATGACACTGATATTATCACGATGTCTTGGCCTTCTCATTCATCAGATCTGAACCCAATCGAGCATTTATCATTTATGGGATATTCTGGAATAACGGCTGAGACAGCATTTTCCACCTCCATCAAACAGGTGTGAGTTGATTTACTTTCTCATTGAAGAATGGCACCACATCCCTCTTGCAGACTTCCAGACGCCAGTGGACTCTATGTCACGATGCATACAGTCACGTGAAAAAGTAAGTACACCCCATGTAAAGTTTTGACCTTTTCCAACATATTTCAACATACAGCTATTTGATCTTCATTTCAACAATATTGATAGATAAAGGTGATATAATATAACAAATATCATGAAACATTTACATTTTGTAGTCCATTGTATAATTTAAATAAACATAAATGCAAATTTCACATGTGGAAAAAGTAAGTCCACCCTTGGCTCTAATAGGTGGTATTGCCCCCTTTGGCAGAAACAACCTCAAGTAGGCGTTTCTTATAACTGTCTACCAGTCTCTGACATCGACTGGGAGAAATTTTTGCCCACTCCATGCAGAATT
>NW_027620096.1:0-18028 GCF_964187855.1 Myxine glutinosa
TGTCGTAGACTCTATGACTGAGTTGGCCAGCTGTGTCTCCAACCGCAAGATCCGACTATAATCAACAGACAGACCGAACCCATGCAGGAAATCCAGAAGCTTCTCGTTTCTGGTGGACTGATGGACTACAATGGCAACGGCAAGCTGCTGTGGCCATTCTAAGCGATGGCGGAATGGTGCATCTGGCTCTTTGGGCTTGTACGTGACTTGGCGTTTTGACTTGTAGCCGTACATGATGTTCTGACTGATGGTTATAACATCTCGATGAATAGTGGCTGAGCGCATAGTCTCTGGCTCAATGCTCGTGGCTGGTCCTTCCAGTAGCCAGCGGAGGAAAGCATAGAGTACTTTGGGTACATGCTTTTCAGCATCATCAGTGTTCATTTCTCCTTCAAATTGCCATGGGTGCTTGTTCTGACAAGCAATGGCACTGCGGAGAACAGAGGCACTCTCAAACAGTTGTTCGATGTTTTTTTCATTTGTCTTCGTCATTGCATCTTCGACAGCTGCATCACGCACGGCAGTGGAGAATACACAGTCTGACTCGTTTCGACGTTTTGGTTTCATGAAGTGAACGTCATCAATGTGAGAGTTGATTTTCTCCTTCATGCCTTGGGTAGTAGGTGATGGGACATTGTGCACACCATTATTGTCAAGAATCCTGGAGTAAACCGACTTCAGGTCAGACATGTTGAGAATTTCACCAGCTTGGAGTAGAGAGCGAACAAGGCTGACAAACTCAATGTCTGCGGCTATTTTGATAACATTAGTTTCTTGCAGTATGTGTTCTTTGTCATCACTTGATGTCCCACTCTTGGGAGCACGTTGGACATTCTGCACCCAGCATGGGAGATGATACTTGACGTCGATCGCATGAGCATCATGTGCACTGATGGCAGCACTCAGCTGAACTTTCCACTTGTGGTTGCTGCCTTCTTCAACAGCTTTCTTCAGCTGTTTACCTGCGTTGAACGTGCATACAACATGTACACTTTCCTTAGTGACCTCTTGACAGAAGAAACAAAGGTCTCTGTTGAATGGAGTTGATGATGAACGTGTGAAGCGAAGAGTCTCGTCTTGCGTAGAACCTGAGGTACTTGCAGCGGCAGGTGCAGAAGAAGGACGTCCACACCTCTTATGAAGATGCTGGGTGTCGCCATGTTCGCAGGCTTTCTGGTGGCGAACTCTAGCACGCTCCAGGTGAGCAGTGTTGCATGTAGATCCATAACATGCCCGGTGCCACTTTGCTTTATTGTTCCTCAAGTCAGTGGCAGTGAAACAGCTTAATCGTTCGCTGATCTGTTTGAAGTCGGCATCACCATATCGTCCCCTCTCCTGGATGAACTGGAGAAACTTTGCATATGAGCCCAGTGCTGGCTCAGTCACTAGTGCACCTTGGGGATCCTGGCACTGAATGCAAAGTGTGAAATCAGTTTCTTTCTTGGTTTTCTTGCTTTTTGGCTCCATCATAGCTCAGGGTCACGAATCTGGAACATACAAATAACAAATAACAATTAAGATAGATGTGCATTAAGTTAGATTTTGGACACTGGTTCGGCTGTGCCATAAAAACCTATTTTTATCCCTTGTAGGTTATTAAAGAAGGTTTCATTCAATTCTCTATCCCCAAAAATGTACAACTGGACACCAGAATCGAAACTCTAGGTCATTTAGAAGCCAAGATAATGGAATTTTACGTTTTTGACATCCGCCATTTTGAAAATCCAAAATGGCCGCCATAAAGAACTTGAAACAATTGGAGACATATTTTTTCTAGAACTTATATCATCCCTAAAGACAGCCCAACCAGTGTCCAAAAATTAACAAGCAATTTCACCGGGCATTTCAATCTGCTACATTGGCCCCCCCACTACAAGTGCAAAAGTGGTTTCCTGCACCAACACAAGTGCAAAAAGTGTTTTTCAACACTAACACAAGTGCGAAAAGTGGTTTTTCAACACTAACACAAGTGCGAAAAGTGTTTTTTCCACACTAATACAAGTGCAAAAGTGGTTTCCTGCACCAACACAAGTGCGAAAAGTGGTTTTTCAACACTAACACAAGTGCGAAAAGTGGTTTTTCAACAGTATCACAAGTGCAAAAAGTGTTTTTTCCACACTAATACAAGTGCAAAAGTGGTTTCCTGCAACAACACAAGTGCGAAAAGTGGTTTTTCAACACTAACACAAGTGCGAAAAGTGGTTTTTCAACACTATCACAAGTGCAAAAAGTGTTTTTTCCACACTAATACAAGTGCAAAAGTGGTTTCCTGCAACAACACAAGTGCGAAAAGTGGTTTTTCAACACTAACACAAGTGCGAAAAGTGGTTTTTCAACACTATCACAAGTGCAAAAAGTGTTTTTTCCACACTAATACAAGTGCAAAAGTGGTTTCCTGCACCAACACAAGTGCGAAAAGTGGTTTTTCAACACTAACACAAGTGCGAAAAGTGGTTTTTCAACACTAACACAAGTGCGAAAAGTGTTTTTTCCACACTAATACAAGTGCAAAAGTGGTTTCCTGCAACAACACAAGTGCGAAAAGTGGTTTTTCAACACTAACACAAGTGCGAAAAGTGGTTTTTCAACACTATCCCAAGTGCAAAAAGTGTTTTTCCACACTAATACAAGTGCAAAAGTGGTTTCCTGCACCAACACAAGTGCGAAAAGTGGTTTTTCAACACTAACACAAGTGCGAAAAGTGGTTTTTCAACACTAACACAAGTGCGAAAAGTGGTTTTTCAACACTATCACAAGTGCAAAAAGTGTTTTTACCACACTAATACAAGTGCAAAAGTGGTTTCCTGCACCAACACAAGTGCGAAAAGTGGTTTTTCAACACTAACACAAGTGCGAAAAGTGGTTTTTCAACACTATCACAAGTGCAAAAAGTGTTTTTTCCACACTAATACAAGTGCAAAAGTGGTTTCCTGCACCAACACAAGTGCGAAAAGTGGTTTTTCAACACTAACACAAGTGCGAAAAGTGGTTTTTCAACACAAACACAAGTGCGAAAAGTGTTTTTTCCACACTAATACAAGTGCAAAAGTGGTTTCCTGCACCAACACAAGTGCGAAAAGTGGTTTTTCAACACTAACACAAGTGCGAAAAGTGGTTTTTCAACAGTATCACAAGTGCAAAAAGTGTTTTTTCCACACTAATACAAGTGCAAAAGTGGTTTCCTGCACCAACACAAGTGCGAAAAGTGGTTTTTCAACACTAACACAAGTGCGAAAAGTGGTTTTTCAACACTATCACAAGTGCAAAAAGTGTTTTTCCACACTAATACAAGTGCAAAAGTGGTTTCCTGCACCAACACAAGTGCGAAAAGTGGTTTTTCAACACTAACACAAGTGCGAAAAGTGGTTTTTCAACACTAACACAAGTGCGAAAAGTGGTTTTTCAACACTATCACAAGTGCAAAAAGTGTTTTTACCACACTAATACAAGTGCAAAAGTGGTTTCCTGCACCAACACAAGTGCGAAAAGTGGTTTTTCAACACTAACACAAGTGCGAAAAGTGGTTTTTCAACACTATCACAAGTGCAAAAAGTGTTTTTTCCACACTAATACAAGTGCAAAAGTGGTTTCCTGCACCAACACAAGTGCAAAAAGTGTTTTTCAACACTAACACAAGTGCGAAAAGTGGTTTTTCAACACTAACACAAGTGCGAAAAGTGGTTTTTCCACACTAATACAAGTGCAAAAGTGGTTTCCTGCACCAACACAAGTGCGAAAAGTGGTTTTTCAACACTAACACAAGTGCGAAAAGTGGTTTTTCAACAGAATCACAAGTGCAAAAAGTGTTTTTTCCACACTAATACAAGTGCAAAAGTGGTTTCCTGCACCAACACAAGTGCGAAAAGTGGTTTTTCAACACTAACACAAGTGCGAAAAGTGGTTTTTCAACACTATCACAAGTGCAAAAAGTGTGTTTTCCACACTAATACAAGTGCAAAAGTGGTTTCCTGCACCAACACAAGTGCGAAAAGTGGTTTTTCAACACTAACACAAGTGCGAAAAGTGGTTTTTCAACACTAACACAAGTGCGAAAAGTGGTTTTTCCACACTAATACAAGTGCAAAAGTGGTTTCCTGCACCAACACAAGTGCGAAAAGTGGTTTTTCAACACTAACACAAGTGCGAAAAGTGGTTTTTCAACACTAACACAAGTGCAAAAAGTGGTTTTTCAACACTAACACAAGTGCGAAAAGTGGTTTTTCCACACTAATACAAGTGCAAAAGTGGTTTCCTGCACCAACAAAAGTGCGAAAAGTGGTTTTTCAACAATAACACAAGTGCGAAAAGTGGTTTTTCAACACTAACACAAGTGCGAAAAGTGGTTTTTCCACACTAATACAAGTGCAAAAGTGGTTTCCTGCACCAACACAAGTGCGAAAAGTGGTTTTTCAACACTAACACAAGTGCGAAAAGTGGTTTTTCAACACTATCACAAGTGCAAAAAGTGTTTTTACCACACTAATACAAGTAAAAAAGTGGTTTCCTGCACCAACACAAGTGCGAAAAGTGGTTTTTCAACACTAACACAAGTGCGAAAAGTGGTTTTTCCACACTAATACAAGTGCAAAAGTGGTTTCCTGCACCAACACAAGTGCGAAAAGTTGTTTTTCAACACTAACACAAGTGCGAAAAGTGGTTTTTCAACACTAACACAAGTGCGAAAAGTGGTTTTTCAACACTAACACAAGTGCGAAAAGTAGTTTTTCCACACTAATACAAGTGCAAAAGTGGTTTCCTGCACCAACACAAGTGCGAAAATGGTTTTTCAACACTAACACAAGTGCGAAAAGTGGTTTTTCAACACTAACACAAGTGCGAAAAGTGGTTTTTCAACACTATCACAAGTGCAAAAAGTGTTTTTTCCACACTAATACAAGTGCAAAAGTGGTTTCCTGCACCAACACAAGTGCGAAAAGTGGTTTTTCAACACTAACACAAGTGCGAAAAGTGGTTTTTCAACACTATCACAAGTGCAAAAAGTGTTTTTTCCACACTAATACAAGTGCAAAAGTGGTTTCCTGCACCAACACAAGTGCGAAAAGTGGTTTTTCAACACTAACACAAGTGCGAAAAGTGGTTTTTCAACACTAACACAAGTGCGAAAAGTGGTTTTTCAACACTATCACAAGTGCAAAAAGTGTTTTTTCCACACTAATACAAGTGCAAAAGTGGTTTCCTGCACCAACACAAGTGCGAAAAGTGGTTTTTCAACACTAACACAAGTGCGAAAAGTGGTTTTTCAACACTAACACAAGTGCGAAAAGTGGTTTTTAAACACTATCACAAGTGCAAAAAGTGTTTTTTCCACACTAATACAAGTGCAAAAGTGGTTTCCTGCACCAACACAAGTGCGAAAAGTGGTTTTTCAACACTAACACAAGTGCGAAAAGTGGTTTTTCAACACTAACACAAGTGCGAAAAGTGGTTTTTCCACACTAATACAAGTGCAAAAGTGGTTTCCTGCACCAACACAAGTGCGAAAAGTGGTTTTTCAACACTAACACAAGTGCGAAAAGTGGTTTTTCAACACTATCACAAGTGCAAAAAGTGTGTTTTCCACACTAATACAAGTGCAAAAGTGGTTTCCTGCACCAACACAAGTGCGAAAAGTGGTTTTTCAACACTAGCACAAGTGCGAAAAGTGGTTTTTCAACACTAACACAAGTGCGAAAAGTGTTTTTTCCACACTAATACAAGTGCAAAAGTGGTTTCCTGCACGAACACAAGTGCGAAAAGTGGTTTTTCAACAATAACACAAGTGCGAAAAGTGGTTTTTCAACACTAACACAAGTGCGAAAAGTGCTTTTCCTACACTACTACAAGTACAAAAGTGGTTTCCTGCACCAACAAAAGTGCGAAAAGTGGTTTTTCAACACTAACACAAGTGCGAAAAGTGGTTTTTCAACACTATCACAAGTGCAAAAAGTGTTTTTTCCACACTAATACAAGTGCAAAAGTGGTTTCCTGCACCAACACAAGTGCGAAAAGTGGTTTTTCAACACTAACACAAGTGCGAAAAGTGGTTTTTCAACACTATCACAAGTGCAAAAAGTGTTTTTTCCACACTAATACAAGTGCAAAAGTGGTTTCCTGCACCAACACAAGTGCGAAAAGTGGTTTTTCAACACTAACACAAGTGCGAAAAGTGGTTTTTCAACACTAACACAAGTGCGAAAAGTGGTTTTTCAACACTATCACAAGTGCAAAAAGTGTTTTTTCCACACTAATACAAGTGCAAAAGTGGTTTCCTGCACCAACACAAGTGCGAAAAGTGGTTTTTCAACACTAACACAAGTGCGAAAAGTGGTTTTTCAACACTAACACAAGTGCGAAAAGTGGTTTTTAAACACTATCACAAGTGCAAAAAGTGTTTTTTCCACACTAATACAAGTGCAAAAGTGGTTTCCTGCACCAACACAAGTGCGAAAAGTGGTTTTTCAACACTAACACAAGTGCGAAAAGTGGTTTTTCAACACTAACACAAGTGCGAAAAGTGGTTTTTCCACACTAATACAAGTGCAAAAGTGGTTTCCTGCACCAACACAAGTGCGAAAAGTGGTTTTTCAACACTAACACAAGTGCGAAAAGTGGTTTTTCAACACTATCACAAGTGCAAAAAGTGTGTTTTCCACACTAATACAAGTGCAAAAGTGGTTTCCTGCACCAACACAAGTGCGAAAAGTGGTTTTTCAACACTAGCACAAGTGCGAAAAGTGGTTTTTCAACACTAACACAAGTGCGAAAAATTTTTTTTTCCACACTAATACAAGTGCAAAAGTGGTTTCCTGCACGAACACAAGTGCGAAAAGTGGTTTTTCAACAATAACACAAGTGCGAAAAGTGGTTTTTCAACACTAACACAAGTGCGAAAAGTGCTTTTCCTACACTAATACAAGTACAAAAGTGGTTTCCTGCACCAACAAAAGTGCGAAAAGTGGTTTTTCAACACTAACACAAGTGCGAAAAGTGGTTTTTCAACACTATCACAAGTGCAAAAAGTGTTTTTTCCACACTAATACAAGTGCAAAAGTGGTTTCCTGCACCAACACAAGTGCGAAAAGTGGTTTTTCAACACTATCACAAGTGCGAAAAGTGGTTTTTCAACACTATCACAAGTGCAAAAAGTGTTTTTTCCACACTAATAAAAGTGCAAAAGTGGTTTCCTGCACCAACACAAGTGCGAAAAGTGGTTTTCAACACTAACACAAGTGCGAAAAGTGGTTTTTCAACACTATCACAAGTGCAAAAAGTGTTTTTTCCACACTAATACAAGTGCAAAAGTGGTTTCCTGCACCAACACAAGTGTGAAAAGTGGTTTTTCAACACTAACACAAGTGCGAAAAGTGGTTTTTCAACACTAACACAAGTGCGAAAAGTGGTTTTTCAACACTATCACAAGTGCAAAAAGTGTTTTTTCCACACTAATACAAGTGCAAAAGTGGTTTCCTGCACCAACACAAGTGCGAAAAGTGGTTTTTCAACACTAACACAAGTGCGAAAAGTGGTTTTTCAACACTATCACAAGTGCAAAAAGTGTTTTTTCCACACTAATACAAGTGCAAAAGTGGTTTCCTGCACCAACACAAGTGCGAAAAGTGGTTTTTCAACACTAACACAAGTGCGAAAAGTGGTTTTTCAACACTAACACAAGTGCGAAAAGTGGTTTTTCAACACTATCACAAGTGCAAAAAGTGTTTTTTCCACACTAATACAAGTGCAAAAGTGGTTTCCTGCACCAACACAAGTGCGAAAAGTGGTTTTTCAACACTAACACAAGTGCGAAAAGTGGTTTTTCAACACTAACACAAGTGCGAAAAGTGGTTTTTAAACACTATCACAAGTGCAAAAAGTGTTTTTTCCACACTAATACAAGTGCAAAAGTGGTTTCCTGCACCAACACAAGTGCGAAAAGTGGTTTTTCAACACTAACACAAGTGCGAAAAGTGGTTTTTCAACACTAACACAAGTGCGAAAAGTGGTTTTTCCACACTAATACAAGTGCAAAAGTGGTTTCCTGCACCAACACAAGTGCGAAAAGTGGTTTTTCAACACTAACACAAGTGCGAAAAGTGGTTTTTCAACACTATCACAAGTGCAAAAAGTGTGTTTTCCACACTAATACAAGTGCAAAAGTGGTTTCCTGCACCAACACAAGTGCGAAAAGTGGTTTTTCAACACTAGCACAAGTGCGAAAAGTGGTTTTTCAACACTAACACAAGTGCGAAAAGTGTTTTTTCCACACTAATACAAGTGCAAAAGTGGTTTCCTGCACGAACACAAGTGCGAAAAGTGGTTTTTCAACAATAACACAAGTGCGAAAAGTGGTTTTTCAACACTAACACAAGTGCGAAAAGTGCTTTTCCTACACTAATACAAGTACAAAAGTGGTTTCCTGCACCAACAAAAGTGCGAAAAGTGGTTTTTCAACACTAACACAAGTGCGAAAAGTGGTTTTTCAACACTATCACAAGTGCAAAAAGTGTTTTTTCCACACTAATACAAGTGCAAAAGTGGTTTCCTGCACCAACACAAGTGCGAAAAGTGGTTTTTCAACACTATCACAAGTGCGAAAAGTGGTTTTTCAACACTATCACAAGTGCAAAAAGTGTTTTTTCCACACTAATAAAAGTGCAAAAGTGGTTTCCTGCACCAACACAAGTGCGAAAAGTGGTTTTCAACACTAACACAAGTGCGAAAAGTGGTTTTTCAACACTATCACAAGTGCAAAAAGTGTTTTTTCCACACTAATACAAGTGCAAAAGTGGTTTCCTGCACCAACACAAGTGTGAAAAGTGGTTTTTCAACACTAACACAAGTGCGAAAAGTGGTTTTTCAACACTAACACAAGTGCGAAAAGTGGTTTTTCAACACTATCACAAGTGCAAAAAGTGTTTTTTCCACACTAATACAATAGTGGGGGGGCCAATGTTTTCCCGTTGAATTCAAATGTTAATTTGTGGACACTGGTTGGGTTGTCTTTAGGGATGATAGAAGTTGTAGAAAAAATATGTCTCCATTTTTTTCAAGTTCTTTATAGCGGCCATTTTGGATTATCAAAATGGCGTTTGTTGAAAACCGAAATTGTCATTATCTTGGCTTCTAAATGACCTAGAGTGTTAATTTTGGTGTCCAAATGTACATATTTGCGGATACTTAATCCAATAAACACACATTTATACACCTACATATGATCAAAAGGGTTCTTATGGCAGCCATCTTGGATTTTCACGCACTTATGCCAACACATATATATATTTTTTTCCATCATTTTCACTTCTAAATCACATAAAGGCTGGACTTTAGTGTTCAAATGTACACTTATAATGTCTTTGTGCAATATTTTTAGTTGGCAGTGTTCATTGTTACATTGAAGGATCTCCATCCTCCTCATCATCAGTGTTATCGATTCCCATGGGGCGCTCCTGACCCGTGTTACCACACACCTCTTCATCTGCCCCACACATACACATCTCAGAACAGTTGAGATGCTGAGACCTGCATGAGCAGTGAGACATGCATTGGGTCTTCTTGCAGTTACATTTGATTAGATGTGTGATGGCAGCTGGGGCTGGAGGGTCCTTGGTTGTGATGGGCACCAGCTGATCTCCTTCTGCTCTCCATCCATGTTCTGTTGGTTGTGGAAGCTGGGGGTCCGGTACATCAGCCTGATGCCACACCATGGCCTGGAAATGTGCACGAGCAATGGCTTCATGTAAAGCTCCCCGTGTTGGTGGCAGCTTCTGTGCCTCTAGCTGTTTCTTGGTAAACAGTCTCCACCTCAGCTTGCCCACATCCACAACTGTAGTACGAGGCTCATACAGCTGGCATACAAATGCCTCAATGTCACTTTCTGTGTCAGCTCTCAGCTCCTCAGAGGCCCCAAGGTCATGAAACGCAGATACCACCTCAACAGAGCACCTATTGAGGGCTTGCCAACATGTGAGCTTTCCCTTGCCGGCAAACCGACCAGTCTGGTCTGCTCCCGTGAATGCATGGAATCCTGGTAGGGCTGCAGCCTTCCTGACACCAAGTTCATGTACTATTGGTTCCAGTGAGATTTGCCTCTTCTTGTTCCCCACACCCGTGATGAAGTATGTGTCTTTGCATAGTTCATGGTACCGGTGGAGTGCTAGGATGAATACATCAGTATCAGGTGACTGAATGTACAGCTGTGTTGCACCTCTTCGGACGGCATCTAGACTGTGAAGAAAGATCCTCGTATCAGCCTCCTCCTGGGAGCTACGGAGATGCTGTACATCCATGCAGTTGGAGAAGACATCCTGCCTTGAAGTGACGATGAAGACCTTGGTAGTCCCCTCAAAGTGACACAGAGCTTTCTTTGCCAGATAGACAGTTAGCTCATCTTTGGTGTTGGTGTGCGACAGGAACTGTTTTGCTGTCAGTTTCCCAATCGGGGTGCTGTCTTGAACGTGGTAAGCAGTGGGCGGCTTGCCACCTTGGCGCCTCTCCCGTGTGGCCTCTTTCAGTGAATTTGGCAGATCATATCGGTCAAACACGAGGTGGACTTCATCATACCCGTTGGTCTTGCAGTCCAGTGTTGCATTGAAATGGCCAGCCCACTGGGCACATGTTTTGACCCATTGTGGCTTACCCATTGCTTGCACTAATGCCATGCCGTCTATGACAGTCACCTTCTTGGGAGGGGGTGGAGTATGTTCAGGATTGTCGTCGTCTGGCTGCTGACCAGTGCCAGTTGACTTCTTGGGTAGATCTTCTCGGATGCCCATGAGCTTGCTTTTGTCTGTGCATGGTAGTAGTGTCCCAGCCATTGCAAAGAGGGTTCGTGGAAGCGCGGTGAATTCATATTGACCTATGGCATCCTTCAAGTTGATCTCTGGTCGTGAGCGGGCCACGATCAGCATGCGCGCAAACAGTGACCTGTCGTCTTTCAGCTCTACAACCTTGTCTGCCAGTTTGTGCTTCACAGCTTTCCTGGCACTCTTCCACATCTTCAGTTTGACCTTTCCCATTCTGGCCCAAAGGTTGATTTCATTTGTGTTGATGCGCTCTGCAACAAACGTGTTATACGCTTTCTGACCAATCTCATCTTGGTTGCAGACATCCTTCTGTACTTCAGCTGGCATCACCACCTTGGTGATGATAGTCGTCAGGTCTTCACCCTCATGCGTCATGGGATTCATGGACTCTCTGATCACATTCTTCAGTCGACGAATGCTGTCTTCCTGCCGAGCCCAGACTGTGGTTGATAGGTCGTGGTGCTCCTTGCGTGTAGCTGATTGTGAGCCAGCCATCTGACGGGCTTCTTCAGCAAGCCTACTCAGCTCTGGTGCTGTCAGAAAGAACCTTTCGCGGGCACTGGCATTCTGGGTAATGCCCACAATACCCCCTGTCACCTTCATGATCCTGTTGATGTGCTCCAGTGCATGGTCCACACCTACAGCACAGAAGGGGATTTCATTCTTATGGACACTGAAGTTCCCATCCATGAACTCTTGGTAGATCCCTGGATCTGTCATCTTCAGGGCCTTCATCTCTGCAAGGTACCGGGGAGTCAGCCTGGCATATTTCTGTTTGTCATGTGCAAAGAAGTATATGCACATCTCATCCAGTGAAGACAGGTGAAGCTCAAATTGTCCATCACGGGTGGCACGGATGAATGTGTATATCAGCATTATCATCCGCATGTAGCGTCGCACAAACTTGAACAGTGGACTCTTGGCTTCTTTCCTCTCATCAAACTTTGCCATGGCCTCCAGGACTTCGTTTGACTCGAGGACAGCTAGCATGTTGTTCTGCGCGCTTGTCATCTCCTCTCGGTTGTGTAGATGACAGCTCTGGGCAACCTGTTGTGCTGACTGGGTACATGGGCCCCTCAGATGGGGATGCTCTTGGAAGAATTCGTCCACATAGAGGTCGAAGAGGGCTTGGACAGTGGTGATGTGGGCCTCCAAAGCCCTCTTCATGTGCTTGGCTTCCAGTATTTGTCTGGTCGTTGTTGGGCCATAGATATCAGCCTCAGACCAAGCCTCGTCAAGACCACTGTCCTCTATGGCATTCCCAGCAGCCCTCAGTGCAGCCATCACAGTGTGCATCTCCCCTAGTCGCAGTACCCACTTGCCTTTGCAGTCATCTCTGGTCATCTCCAGCTGTTTGGCTCGCTCATACAGGGCCATGTCTAAGGTGATCACTGTCTTCCTATCGGGACCCATGACCATGCAGTTGATTTGCTGTGTCTGTTTAAAGACTGTTATCAGTGTTTGCCATTCATGGGCTGGTGCTGCTACCAATGGCAGGGCGTTGACCTCTGTCAGAGGCTTCGAAGAGGAGAGCAGTGAGTTGTAGGCTGTCCAAGTTGGGATATCGTGATGCTTGATCCTACTGCCAGGTGGTTGTTTTGGATCGTGGACGAGTGACCCAACAGGGTCAGCATGCTGGGGTTCTGCAGCTTGCAGCTGGTCATCTGGTGGGATGATGTCGTCTTGTACGTCCTCAGCTTCAGCTGTTCGCATGATTGTGCGTGAAAGTAGCCACACTGTGTCCGTCGCAGAGTACGGCTTGGTGACATCTGGGTTTGACCGTGTCTTGAAGCTATACGTGGTACCTGTGGCAGATTGTTTGTTTGGTGCTTGGCAAGGAACAAAGTCTGGAGCAGTCAGAACCTTGAGTGAGCGGTGTCTGGCCTTTCGGTCATGTAGTGTCAGTGTTCTATGTTCATCTGTGGAGGGTGCATGTTCCCGTCGTTGGTAGAGTGCCCAGGCTGTAGCATGGAGTGTCCGCTTCCCATCAGGTGTGTCTTCATTGAAGTCACTGTTGTCCACTGCAAAGAAGACAAACGTCCCTATGCGCATGGTTCTTGGAAAGTATACACCCTGTTCTGTCGTAGACTCTATGACTGAGTTGGCCAGCTGTGTCTCCAACCGCAAGATCCGACTATAATCAACAGACAGACCGAACCCATGCAGGAAATCCAGAAGCTTCTCGTTTCTGGTGGACTGATGGACTACAATGGCAACGGCAAGCTGCTGTGGCCATTCTAAGCGATGGCGGAATGGTGCATCTGGCTCTTTGGGCTTGTACGTGACTTGGCGTTTTGACTTGTAGCCGTACATGATGTTCTGACTGATGGTTATAACATCTCGATGAATAGTGGCTGAGCGCATAGTCTCTGGCTCAATGCTCGTGGCTGGTCCTTCCAGTAGCCAGCGGAGGAAAGCATAGAGTACTTTGGGTACATGCTTTTCAGCATCATCAGTGTTCATTTCTCCTTCAAATTGCCATGGGTGCTTGTTCTGACAAGCAATGGCACTGCGGAGAACAGAGGCACTCTCAAACAGTTGTTCGATGTTTTTTTCATTTGTCTTCGTCATTGCATCTTCGACAGCTGCATCACGCACGGCAGTGGAGAATACACAGTCTGACTCGTTTCGACGTTTTGGTTTCATGAAGTGAACGTCATCAATGTGAGAGTTGATTTTCTCCTTCATGCCTTGGGTAGTAGGTGATGGGACATTGTGCACACCATTATTGTCAAGAATCCTGGAGTAAACCGACTTCAGGTCAGACATGTTGAGAATTTCACCAGCTTGGAGTAGAGAGCGAACAAGGCTGACAAACTCAATGTCTGCGGCTATTTTGATAACATTAGTTTCTTGCAGTATGTGTTCTTTGTCATCACTTGATGTCCCACTCTTGGGAGCACGTTGGACATTCTGCACCCAGCATGGGAGATGATACTTGACGTCGATCGCATGAGCATCATGTGCACTGATGGCAGCACTCAGCTGAACTTTCCACTTGTGGTTGCTGCCTTCTTCAACAGCTTTCTTCAGCTGTTTACCTGCGTTGAACGTGCATACAACATGTACACTTTCCTTAGTGACCTCTTGACAGAAGAAACAAAGGTCTCTGTTGAATGGAGTTGATGATGAACGTGTGAAGCGAAGAGTCTCGTCTTGCGTAGAACCTGAGGTACTTGCAGCGGCAGGTGCAGAAGAAGGACGTCCACACCTCTTATGAAGATGCTGGGTGTCGCCATGTTCGCAGGCTTTCTGGTGGCGAACTCTAGCACGCTCCAGGTGAGCAGTGTTGCATGTAGATCCATAACATGCCCGGTGCCACTTTGCTTTATTGTTCCTCAAGTCAGTGGCAGTGAAACAGCTTAATCGTTCGCTGATCTGTTTGAAGTCGGCATCACCATATCGTCCCCTCTCCTGGATGAACTGGAGAAACTTTGCATATGAGCCCAGTGCTGGCTCAGTCACTAGTGCACCTTGGGGATCCTGGCACTGAATGCAAAGTGTGAAATCAGTTTCTTTCTTGGTTTTCTTGCTTTTTGGCTCCATCATAGCTCAGGGTCACGAATCTGGAACATACAAATAACAAATAACAATTAAGATAGATGTGCATTAAGTTAGATTTTGGACACTGGTTCGGCTGTGCCATAAAAACCTATTTTTATCCCTTGTAGGTTATTAAAGAAGGTTTCATTCAATTCTCTATCCCCAAAAATGTACAACTGGACACCAGAATCGAAACTCTAGGTCATTTAGAAGCCAAGATAATGGAATTTTACGTTTTTGACATCCGCCATTTTGAAAATCCAAAATGGCCGCCATAAAGAACTTGAAACAATTGGAGACATATTTTTTCTAGAACTTATATCATCCCTAAAGACAGCCCAACCAGTGTCCAAAAATTAACAAGCAATTTCACCGGGCATTTCAATCTGCTACATTGGCCCCCCCACTACAAGTGCAAAAGTGGTTTCCTGCACCAACACAAGTGCAAAAAGTGTTTTTCAACACTAACACAAGTGCGAAAAGTGGTTTTTCAACACTAACACAAGTGCGAAAAGTGTTTTTTCCACACTAATACAAGTGCAAAAGTGGTTTCCTGCACCAACACAAGTGCGAAAAGTGGTTTTTCAACACTAACACAAGTGCGAAAAGTGGTTTTTCAACCGTATCACAAGTGCAAAAAGTGTTTTTTCCACACTAATACAAGTGCAAAAGTGGTTTCCTGCAACAACACAAGTGCGAAAAGTGGTTTTTCAACACTAACACAAGTGCGAAAAGTGGTTTTTCAACACTATCACAAGTGCAAAAAGTGTTTTTTCCACACTAATACAAGTGCAAAAGTGGTTTCCTGCAACAACACAAGTGCGAAAAGTGGTTTTTCAACACTAACACAAGTGCGAAAAGTGGTTTTTCAACACTATCACAAGTGCAAAAAGTGTTTTTTCCACACTAATACAAGTGCAAAAGTGGTTTCCTGCACCAACACAAGTGCGAAAAGTGGTTTTTCAACACTAACACAAGTGCGAAAAGTGGTTTTTCAACACTAACACAAGTGCGAAAAGTGTTTTTTCCACACTAATACAAGTGCAAAAGTGGTTTCCTGCAACAACACAAGTGCGAAAAGTGGTTTTTCAACACTAACACAAGTGCGAAAAGTGGTTTTTCAACACTATCCCAAGTGCAAAAAGTGTTTTTCCACACTAATACAAGTGCAAAAGTGGTTTCCTGCACCAACACAAGTGCGAAAAGTGGTTTTTCAACACTAACACAAGTGCGAAAAGTGGTTTTTCAACACTAACACAAGTGCGAAAAGTGGTTTTTCAACACTATCACAAGTGCAAAAAGTGTTTTTACCACACTAATACAAGTGCAAAAGTGGTTTCCTGCACCAACACAAGTGCGAAAAGTGGTTTTTCAACACTAACACAAGTGCGAAAAGTGGTTTTTCAACACTATCACAAGTGCAAAAAGTGTTTTTTCCACACTAATACAAGTGCAAAAGTGGTTTCCTGCACCAACACAAGTGCGAAAAGTGGTTTTTCAACACTAACACAAGTGCGAAAAGTGGTTTTTCAACACAAACACAAGTGCGAAAAGTGTTTTTTCCACACTAATACAAGTGCAAAAGTGGTTTCCTGCACCAACACAAGTGCGAAAAGTGGTTTTTCAACACTAACACAAGTGCGAAAAGTGGTTTTTCAACAGTATCACAAGTGCAAAAAGTGTTTTTTCCACACTAATACAAGTGCAAAAGTGGTTTCCTGCACCAACACAAGTGCGAAAAGTGGTTTTTCAACACTAACACAAGTGCGAAAAGTGGTTTTTCAACACTATCACAAGTGCAAAAAGTGTTTTTCCACACTAATACAAGTGCAAAAGTGGTTTCCTGCACCAACACAAGTGCGAAAAGTGGTTTTTCAACACTAACACAAGTGCGAAAAGTGGTTTTTCAACACTAACACAAGTGCGAAAAGTGGTTTTTCAACACTATCACAAGTGCAAAAAGTGTTTTTACCACACTAATACAAGTGCAAAAGTGGTTTCCTGCACCAACACAAGTGCGAAAAGTGGTTTTTCAACACTAACACAAGTGCGAAAAGTGGTTTTTCAACACTATCACAAGTGCAAAAAGTGTTTTTTCCACACTAATACAAGTGCAAAAGTGGTTTCCTGCACCAACACAAGTGCAAAAAGTGTTTTTCAACACTAACACAAGTGCGAAAAGTGGTTTTTCAACACTAACACAAGTGCGAAAAGTGTTTTTTCCACACTAATACAAGTGCAAAAGTGGTTTCCTGCACCAACACAAGTGCGAAAAGTGGTTTTTCAACACTAACACAAGTGCGAAAAGTGGTTTTTCAACAGAATCACAAGTGCAAAAAGTGTTTTTTCCACACTAATACAAGTGCAAAAGTGGTTTCCTGCACCAACACAAGTGCGAAAAGTGGTTTTTCAACACTAACACAAGTGCGAAAAGTGGTTTTTCAACACTATCACAAGTGCAAAAAGTGTGTTTTCCACACTAATACAAGTGCAAAAGTGGTTTCCTGCACCAACACAAGTGCGAAAAGTGGTTTTTCAACACTAACACAAGTGCGAAAAGTGGTTTTTCAACACTAACACAAGTGCGAAAAGTGGTTTTTCCACACTAATACAAGTGCAAAAGTGGTTTCCTGCACCAACACAAGTGCGAAAAGTGGTTTTTCAACACTAACACAAGTGCGAAAAGTGGTTTTTCAACACTAACACAAGTGCAAAAAGTGGTTTTTCAACACTAACACAAGTGCGAAAAGTGGTTTTTCCACACTAATACAAGTGCAAAAGTGGTTTCCTGCACCAACAAAAGTGCGAAAAGTGGTTTTTCAACAATAACACAAGTGCGAAAAGTGGTTTTTCAACACTAACACAAGTGCGAAAAGTGGTTTTTCCACACTAATACAAGTGCAAAAGTGGTTTCCTGCACCAACACAAGTGCGAAAAGTGGTTTTTCAACACTAACACAAGTGCGAAAAGTGGTTTTTCAACACTATCACAAGTGCAAAAAGTGTTTTTACCACACTAATACAAGTAAAAAAGTGGTTTCCTGCACCAACACAAGTGCGAAAAGTGGTTTTTCAACACTAACACAAGTGCGAAAAGTGGTTTTTCCACACTAATACAAGTGCAAAAGTGGTTTCCTGCACCAACACAAGTGCGAAAAGTTGTTTTTCAACACTAACACAAGTGCGAAAAGTGGTTTTTCAACACTAACACAAGTGCGAAAAGTGGTTTTTCAACACTAACACAAGTGCGAAAAGTAGTTTTTCCACACTAATACAAGTGCAAAAGTGGTTTCCTGCACCAACACAAGTGCGAAAATGGTTTTTCAACACTAACACAAGTGCGAAAAGTGGTTTTTCAACACTAACACAAGTGCGAAAAGTGGTTTTTCAACACTATCACAAGTGCAAAAAGTGTTTTTTCCACACTAATACAAGTGCAAAAGTGGTTTCCTGCACCAACACAAGTGCGAAAAGTGGTTTTTCAACACTAACACAAGTGCGAAAAGTGGTTTTTCAACACTATCACAAGTGCAAAAAGTGTTTTTTCCACACTAATACAAGTGCAAAAGTGGTTTCCTGCACCAACACAAGTGCGAAAAGTGGTTTTTCAACACTAACACAAGTGCGAAAAGTGGTTTTTCAACACTAACACAAGTGCGAAAAGTGGTTTTTCAACACTATCACAAG
>NW_027620097.1:0-18000 GCF_964187855.1 Myxine glutinosa
TTGTATTAGTGTGGAAAAACCACTTTTCGCACTTGTGTTAGTGTGGAAAAACCACTTTTTGCACTTGTGATAGTGTTGAAAAATCACTTTTCGCACTTGTGTTAGTGTTGAAAAACCACTTTTCGCACTTGAGTTGGTGCAGGAAACCACTTTTGCACTTGTATTAGTGTGGAAAAAACACTTTTTGCACTTGTGATAGTGTTGAAAAACCACTTTTCGCACTAGTGCTAGTGTTGAAAAACCACTTTCACTTGTGTTGGTGCAGGAAACCACTTTTGCACTTGTATTAGTGTGGAAAAAAACACTTTTTGCACTTGTGATAGTGTTGAAAAACCACTTTTTCGCACTTGTGTTAGTGTTGAAAAACCACTTTTCGCACTTGTGTTGGTGCAGGAAACCACTTTTGCACTTGTATTAGTGTGGGAAAACCACTTTTCGCACATATGTTAGTGTTGAAAAAACCACTTTTGCACTTGTATTAGTGTGGAAAAACCACTTTTCGCACTTGTGTTAGTGTGAAAAAACCACTTTTCGCACTTGTGTTAGTGTTGAAAAACCACTTTTCGCACTTTGTGTTAGTGTTGAAAACCCACTTTTCGCACTTGTGTTAGTGTTGAAAATCCACTTTTCGCACTTGTGTTGGTGCGGGAAACCACTTGTGCACTTGTATTAGTGTGGAAAAAACACTTTTTGCACTTGTGATAGTGTTGAAAAAACCACTTTTTGCACTTGTGCTACTGTTGAAAAACCACTTTTTGCACTTGTGTTGGTGCAGGAAACCACTTTTGCACTTGTATTAGTGTGGAAAAAACACTTTTTGCACTTGTGATAGTGTTGAAAAACCACTTTTCGCACTTGTGTTAGTGTTGAAAAACCACTTTTCGCACTTGTGTTGGTGCAGGAAACACTTTTGCACTTGTATTAGTGTGGAAAAAAACACTTTTCGCACTTGTTTTAGTGTTGAAAACCACTTTTCCCACTTGTGTTGGTGCAGGAAACACTTTTGCACTTGTATTAGTGTGGAAAAAACACTTTTGCACTTGGTGATAGTGTTGAAAAATCACTTTTCGCACTTGTGTTAGTGTTGAAAAACCACTTTTCGCACTTGAGTTGGTGCAGGAAACCACTTTTGCACTTGTATTAGTGTGGAAAAAACACTTTTTGCACTTGTGATAGTGTTGAAAAACCACTTTTCGCACTGTGCTAGTGTTGAAAAACCACTTTTTGCACTTGTGTTGGTGCAGGAAACCACTTTTGCACTTGTATTAGTGTGGAAAAAACACTTTTTGCACTTGTGATAGTGTTGAAAAACCACTTTTCGCACTTGCGTTAGTGTTGAAAAAGCACTTTTCGCACTTGTGTTGGTGCAGGAAACCACTTTTGCACTTGTATTAGTGTGGAAAAACCACTTTTCGCACTTGTGTTAGTGTTGAAAAACCACTTTTCGCACTTGCGTTAGTGTTGAAAAACCACTTTTCGCACTTGTGTTGGTGCAGGAAACCACTTTTGCACTTGTATTAGTGTGGAAAAAACACTTTTTGCACTTGTGATAGTGTTGAAAAACCACTTTTCGCACTTGTGTTGGTGCAGGAAACCACTTTTGCACTTGTATTAGTGTGGAAAACCACTTTTTGCACTTGTGTTAGTGTGGAAAAACCACTTTTCGCACTTGTGTTAGTGTTGAAAAACCACTTTTCGCACTTGTGTTAGTGTTGAAAAACCACTTTTTGCACTTGTGTTGGTGCAGGAAACCACTTTTGCACTTGTGTTGGTGCAGGAAACCACTTTTTGCACTTGTGATAGTGTTGAAAAAACACTTTTTGCACTTGTGATAGTGTTGAAAAACCACTTTTCGCACTTGTGTTAGTGTTGAAAAACCACTTTTTGCACTTGTGTTGGTGCAGGAAACCACTTTTGCACTTGTATTAGTGTGGAAAAAACACTTTTTGCACTTGTGATAGTGTTGAAAAACCACTTTTCGCACTTGTGTTGGTGCAGGAAACCACTTTTGCACTTGTATTAGTGTGGAAAAACCACTTTTCGCACTTGTGTTAGTGTGGAAAAACCACTTTTCGCACTTGTGTTAGTGTTGAAAAACCACTTTTTGCACTTGTGATAGTGTTGAAAAACCACTTTTCGCACTTGTGTTGGTGCAGGAAACCACTTTTGCACTTGTATTAGTGTGGAAAAACCACTTTTCGCACTTGTGTTAGTGTGGAAAAACCACTTTTCGCACTTGTGTTAGTGTTGAAAAAACACTTTTTGCACTTGTGATAGTGTTGAAAAACCACTTTTCGCACTTGTGTTAGTGTTGAAAAACCACTTTTTGCACTTGTGTTGGTGCAGGAAACCACTTTTGCACTTGTATTAGTGTGGAAAAAACACTTTTTGCACTTGTGATAGTGTTGAAAAACCACTTTTCGCACTTGTGTTAGTGTTGAAAAACCACTTTTCGCACTTGTGTTGGTGCAGGAAACCACTTTTGCCCTTGTATTAGTGTGGGAAAACCACTTTTCGCACATATGTTAGTGTTGAAAAACCACTTTTCGCACTTGTGTTAGTGTTGAAAAACCACTTTTCGCACTTGTGTTGGTGCAGGAAACCACTTTTGCACTTGTATTAGTGTGGAAAAAACACTTTTTGCACTTGTGATAGTGTTGAAAAACCACTTTTCGCACTTGTGTTAGTGTTGAAAACCACTTTTCCCACTTGTGTTGGTGCAGGAAACCACTTTTGCACTTGTATTAGTGTGGAAAAAACACTTTTTGCACTTGTGATAGTGTTGAAAAACCACTTTTCGCACTTGTGTTAGTGTTGAAAAACCACTTTTCGCACTTGTGTTGGTGCAGGAAACCACTTTTGCCCTTGTATTAGTGTGGGAAAACCACTTTTCTCACATATGTTAGTGTTGAAAAACCACTTTTCGCACTTGTGTTAGTGTTGAAAAACCACTTTTCGCACTTGTGTTGGTGCAGGAAACCACTTTTGCACTTGTATTAGTGTGGAAAAAACACTTTTTGCACTTGTGATAGTGTTGAAAAACCACTTTTCGCACTTGTGTTAGTGTTGAAAACCACTTTTCCCACTTGTGTTGGTGCAGGAAACCACTTTTGCACTTGTATTAGTGTGGAAAAAACACTTTTTGCACTTGTGATAGTGTTGAAAAACCACTTTTCGCACTTGTGCTAGTGTTGAAAAACCACTTTTTGCACTTGTGTTGGTGCAGGAAACCACTTTTGCACTTGTATTAGTGTGGAAAAAACACTTTTTGCACTTGTGATAGTGTTGAAAAACCACTTTTCGCACTTGTGTTAGTGTTGAAAAACCACTTTTCGCACTTGTGTTAGTGTTGAAAATCCACTTTTCGCACTTGTGTTGGTGCGGGAAACCACTTTTGCACTTGTATTAGTGTGGAAAAAACACTTTTTGCACTTGTGATAGTGTTGAAAAACCACTTTTCGCACTTGTGCTAGTGTTGAAAAACCACTTTTTGCACTTGTGTTGGTGCAGGAAACCACTTTTGCACTTGTATTAGTGTGGAAAAAACACTTTTTGCACTTGTGATAGTGTTGAAAAACCACTTTTCGCACTTGCGTTAGTGTTGAAAAAGCACTTTTCGCACTTGTGTTGGTGCAGGAAACCACTTTTGCACTTGTATTAGTGTGGAAAAACCACTTTTCGCACTTGTGTTAGTGTTGAAAAACCACTTTTCGCACTTGCGTTAGTGTTGAAAAAGCACTTTTCGCACTTGTGTTGGTGCAGGAAACCACTTTTGCACTTGTATTAGTGTGGAAAAAACACTTTTTGCACTTGTGATAGTGTTGAAAAACCACTTTTCGCACTTGTGTTGGTGCAGGAAACCACTTTTGCACTTGTATTAGTGTGGAAAACCACTTTTTGCACTTGTGATAGTGTTGAAAAACCACTTTTCGCACTTGTGTTAGTGTTGAAAAACCACTTTTCGCACTTGTGTTGGTGCAGGAAACCACTTTTGCACTTGTGTTAGTGTTGAAAACCCACTTTTCGCACTTGTGTTAGTGTTGAAAATCCACTTTTCGCACTTGTGTTGGTGCAGGAAACCACTTTTGCACTTGTATTAGTGTGGCAAAAACACTTTTTGCACTTGTGATAGTGTTGAAAAACCACTTTTCGCACTTGTGTTAGTGTTGAAAAACCACTTTTCGCACTTGTGTTGGTGCAGGAAACCACTTTTGCACTTGTATTAGTGTGGAAAAAACACTTTTTGCACTTGTGATAGTGTTGACAAACCACTTTTCGCACTTGTGTTAGTGTTGAAAAACCACTTTTCGCACTTGTGTTGGTGCAGGAAACCACTTTTGCACTTGTATTAGTGTGGAAAAAACACTTTTTGCACTTGTGATAGTGTTGAAAAACCACTTTTCGCACTTGTGTTGGTGCAGGAAACCACTTTTGCACTTGTATTAGTGTGGAAAAAACATTTTTGCACTTGTGATAGTGTTGAAAAACCACTTTTCGCACTTGTGTTAGTGTTGAAAAACCACTTTTCGCACTTGTGTTGGTGCAGGAAACCACTTTTGCACTTGTATTAGTGTTGAAAAACCACTTTTCGCACTTGTGTTAGTGTTGAAAAACCACTTTTCGCACTTGTGTTAGTGTTGAAAAACCACTTTTCGCACTTGTGTTAGTGTTGAAAACCCACTTTTCGCACTTGTGTTAGTGTTGAAAATCCACTTTTCGCACTTGTGTTGGTGCGGGAAACCACTTTTGCACTTGTATTATTGTGGAAAAAACACTTTTTGCACTTGTGATAGTGTTGAAAAACCACTTTTCGCACTTGTGCTAGTGTTGAAAAACCACTTTTTGCACTTGTGTTGGTGCAGGAAACCACTTTTGCACTTGTATTAGTGTGGAAAAAACACTTTTTGCACTTGTGATAGTGTTGAAAAACCACTTTTCGCACTTGTGTTAGTGTTGAAAAACCACTTTTCGCACTTGTGTTGGTGCAGGAAACCACTTTTGCACTTGTATTAGTGTGGAAAAACCACTTTTCGCACTTGTTTTAGTGTTGAAAACCACTTTTCCCACTTGTGTTGGTGCAGGAAACCACTTTTGCACTTGTATTAGTGTGGAAAAAACACTTTTGCACTTGTGATAGTGTTGAAAAATCACTTTTCGCACTTCTGTTAGTGTTGAAAAACCACTTTTCGCACTTGAGTTGGTGCAGGAAACCACTTTTGCACTTGTATTAGTGTGGAAAAAACACTTTTTGCACTTGTGATAGTGTTGAAAAACCACTTTTCCCACTTGTGTTGGTGCAGGAAACCACTTTTGCACTTGTATTAGTGTGGAAAAAACACTTTTTGCACTTGTGATAGTGTTGAAAAACCACTTTTCGCACTTGTGCTAGTGTTGAAAAACCACTTTTTGCACTAGTGTTGGTGCAGGAAACCACTTTTGCACTTGTATTAGTGTGGAAAAAACACTTTTTGCACTTGTGATAGTGTTGAAAAACCACTTTTCGCACTTGCGTTAGTGTTGAAAAAGCACTTTTCGCACTTGTGTTGGTGCAGGAAACCACTTTTGCACTTGTATTAGTGTGGAAAAACCACTTTTCGCACTTGTGTTAGTGTTGAAAAACCACTTTTCGCACTTGCTTTAGTGTTGAAAAACCACTTTTCGCACTTGTGTTGGTGCAGGAAACCACTTTTGCACTTGTATTAGTGTGGAAAAAACACTTTTTGCACTTGTGATAGTGTTGAAAAACCACTTTTCGCACTTGTGTTGGTGCAGGAAACCACTTTTGCACTTGTATTAGTGTGGAAAAACCACTTTTCGCACTTGTGTTAGTGTGGAAAAACCACTTTTCGCACTTGTGTTAGTGTTGAAAAACCACTTTTCGCACTTGTGTTAGTGTTGAAAAACCACTTTTCGCACTTGTGTTGGTGCAGGAAACCACTTTTGCACTTGTATTAGTGTGGAAAAAACACTTTTTGCACTTGTGATAGTGTTGAAAAACCACTTTTCGCACATGTGTTAGTGTTGAAAAACCACTTTTTGCACTTGTGTTGGTGCAGGAAACCACTTTTGCACTTGTATTAGTGTGGAAAAAACACTTTTTGCACTTGTGATAGTGTTGAAAAACCACTTTTCGCACTTGTGTTAGTGTTGAAAAACCACTTTTCGCACTTGTGTTGGTGCAGGAAACCACTTTTGCACTTGTATTAGTGTGGGAAAACCACTTTTCGCACATATGTTAGTGTTGAAAAACCACTTTTGCACTTGTATTAGTGTGGAAAAACCACTTTTCGCACTTGTGTTAGTGTGAAAAAACCACTTTTCGCACTTGTGTTAGTGTTGAAAAACCACTTTTCGCACTTGTGTTAGTGTTGAAAAACCACTTTTCGCACTTGTGTTGGTGCAGGAAACCACTTTTGCACTTGTATTAGTGTGGGAAAACCACTTTTCGCACATATGTTAGTGTTGAAAAACCACTTTTCGCACTTGTGTTAGTGTTGAAAAACCACTTTTCGCACTTGTGTTGGTGCAGGAAACCACTTTTGCACTTGTATTAGTGTGGAAAAAACACTTTTTGGCACTTGTGATAGTGTTGAAAAACCACTTTTCGCACTTGTGTTAGTGTTGAAAACCACTTTTCCCACTTGTGTTGGTGCAGGAAACCACTTTTGCACTTGTATTAGTGTGGAAAAAACACTTTTTGCACTTGTGATAGTGTTGAAAAACCACTTTTCGCACTTGTGTTGGTGCAGGAAACCACTTTTGCACTTGTATTAGTGTGGAAAAAACACTTTTCGCACTTGTGTTAGTGTTGAAAAACCACTTTTCGCACTTGTGTTAGTGTTGAAAACCCACTTTTCGCACTTGGGTTAGTGTTGAAAATCCACTTTTCGCACTTGTGTTGGTGCGGGAAACCACTTTTGCACTTGTATTAGTGTGGAAAAAACACTTTTTGCACTTGTGATAGTGTTGAAAAACCACTTTTCGCACTTGTGCTAGTGTTGAAAAACCACTTTTTGCACTTGTGTTGGTGCAGGAAACCACTTTTGCACTTGTATTAGTGTGGAAAAAACACTTTTTGCACTTGTGATAGTGTTGAAAAACCACTTTTCGCACTTGCGTTAGTGTTGAAAAAGCACATTTCGCACTTGTGTTGGTGCAGGAAACCACTTTTGCACTTGTATTAGTGTGGAAAAACCACTTTTCGCACTTGTGTTAGTGTTGAAAAACCACTTTTCGCACTTGCGTTAGTGTTGAAAAAGCACTTTTCGCACTTGTGTTGGTGCAGGAAACCACTTTTGCACTTGTATTAGTGTGGAAAAAACACTTTTTGCACTTGTGATAGTGTTGAAAAACCACTTTTCGCACTTGTGTTGGTGCAGGAAACCACTTTTGCACTTGTATTAGTGTGGAAAAACCACTTTTCGCACTTGTGTTAGTGTGGAAAAACCACTTTTCGCACTTGTGTTAGTGTTGAAAAACCACTTTTCGCACTTGTGTTAGTGTTGAAAAACCACTTTTCGCACTTGTGTTGGTGCAGGAAACCACTTTTGCACTTGTATTAGTGTGGAAAAAACACTTTTTGCACTTGTGATAGTGTTGAAAAACCACTTTTCGCACTTGTGTTAGTGTTGAAAAACCACTTTTTGCACTTGTGTTGGTGCAGGAAACCACTTTTGCACTTGTATTAGTGTGGAAAAAACACTTTTTGCACTTGTGATAGTGTTGAAAAACCACTTTTCGCACTTGTGTTAGTGTTGAAAAACCACTTTTCGCACTTGTGTTGGTGCAGGAAACCACTTTTGCCCTTGTATTAGTGTGGGAAAACCACTTTTCGCACATATGTTAGTGTTGAAAAACCACTTTTCGCACTTGTGTTAGTGTTGAAAAACCACTTTTCGCACTTGTGTTGGTGCAGGAAACCACTTTTGCACTTGTATTAGTGTGGAAAAAACACTTTTTGCACTTGTGATAGTGTTGAAAAACCACTTTTCGCACTTGTGTTAGTGTTGAAAACCACTTTTCCCACTTGTGTTGGTGCAGGAAACCACTTTTGCACTTGTATTAGTGTGGAAAAAACACTTTTTGCACTTGTGATAGTGTTGAAAAACCACTTTTCGCACTTGTGCTAGTGTTGAAAAACCACTTTTTGCACTTGTGTTGGTGCAGGAAACCACTTTTGCACTTGTATTAGTGTGGAAAAAACACTTTTTGCACTTGTGATAGTGTTGAAAAACCACTTTTCGCACTTGTGTTAGTGTTGAAAAACCACTTTTCGCACTTGTGTTGGTGCAGGAAACCACTTTTGCACTTGTATTAGTGTGGAAAAAACACTTTTTGCACTTGTGATAGTGTTGAAAAACCACTTTTCGCACTTGTGTTGGTGCAGGAAACCACTTTTGCACTTGTATTAGTGTGGAAAAACCACTTTTCGCACTTGTGTTAGTGTGGAAAAACCACTTTTCGCACTTATGTTAGTGTTGAAAAACCACTTTTCGCACTTGTGTTAGTGTTGAAAAACCACTTTTCGCACTTGTGTTGGTGCAGGAAACCACTTTTGCACTTGTATTAGTGTGGAAAAAACACTTTTTGCACTTGTGATAGTGTTGAAAAACCACTTTTCACACTTGTGATAGTGTTGAAAAACCACTTTTCGCACTTGTGCTAGTGTTGAAAAACCACTTTTTGCACTTGTGTTGGTGCAGGAAACCACTTTTGCACTTGTATTAGTGTGGAAAAAACACTTTTTGCACTTGTGATAGTGTTGAAAAACCACTTTTCGCACTTGTGTTAGTGTTGAAAAACCACTTTTCGCACTTGTGTTGGTGCAGGAAACCACTTTTGCACTTGTATTAGTGTGGAAAAACCACTTTTCGCACATGTGTTAGTGTTGAAAAACCACTTTTCGCACTTGCGTTAGTGTTGAAAAAGCACTTTTCGCACTTGTGTTGGTGCAGGAAACCACTTTTGCACTTGTATTAGTGTGGAAAAAACACTTTTTGCACTTGTGATAGTGTTGAAAAACCACTTTTCACACTTGTGTTGGTGCAGGAAACCACTTTTGCACTTGTATTAGTGTGGAAAAACCACTTTTCGCACTTGTGTTAGTGTGGAAAAACCACTTTTCGCACTTGTGTTAGTGTTGAAAAACCACTTTTTGCACTTGTGTTAGTGTTGAAAAACCACTTTTCGCACTTGTGTTGGTGCAGGAAACCACTTTTGCACTTGTATTAGTGTGGAAAAAACACTTTTTGCACTTGTGATAGTGTTGAAAAACCACTTTTCGCACTTGTGTTAGTGTGGAAAAACCACTTTTTGCACTTGTGTTGGTGCAGGAAACCACTTTTGCACTTGTATTAGTGTGGAAAAAACACTTTTTGCACTTGTGATAGTGTTGAAAAACCACTTTTCGCACTTGTGTTAGTGTTGAAAAACCACTTTTCGCACTTGTGTTGGTGCAGGAAACCACTTTTGCCCTTGTATTAGTGTGGGAAAACCACTTTTCGCACATATGTTAGTGTTGAAAAACCACTTTTCGCACTTGTGTTAGTGTTGAAAAACCACTTTTCGCACTTGTGTTGGTGCAGGAAACCACTTTTGCACTTGTATTAGTGTGGAAAAAACACTTTTTGCACTTGTGATAGTGTTGAAAAACCACTTTTCGCACTTGTGTTAGTGTTGAAAACCACTTTTCCCACTTGTGTTGGTGCAGGAAACCACTTTTGCACTTGTATTAGTGTGGAAAAAACACTTTTTGCACTTGTGATAGTGTTGAAAAACCACTTTTCGCACTTGTGCTAGTGTTGAAAAACCACTTTTTGCACTTGTGTTGGTGCAGGAAACCACTTTTGCACTTGTATTAATGTGGAAAAAACACTTTTTGCACTTGTGATAGTGTTGAAAAACCACTTTTCGCACTTGTGTTAGTGTTGAAAAACCACTTTTCGCACTTGTGTTGGTGCAGGAAACCACTTTTGCACTTGTATTAGTGTGGAAAAACCACTTTTCGCACATGTGTTAGTGTTGAAAAACCACTTTTCGCACTTGTGTTAGTGTTGAAAAACCACTTTTCGCACTTGTGTTGGTGCAGGAAACCACTTTTGCACTTGTATTAGTGTGGAAAAAACACTTTTCGCACTTGTGTTAGTGTTGAAAAACCACTTTTCGCACTTGTGTTCGTGTTGAAAATCCACTTTTCGCACTTGTGTTGGTGCGGGAAACCACTTTTGCACTTGCATTAGTGTGGAAAAAAACTTTTTGCACTTGTGATAGTGTTGAAAAACCACTTTTTGCACTTGTGCTAGTGTTGAAAAACCACTTTTTGCACTTGTGTTGGTGCAGGAAACCACTTTTGCACTTGTATTAGTGTGGAAAAAACACTTTTTGCACTTGTGATAGTGTTGAAAAACCACTTTTCGCACTTGTGTTAGTGTTGAAAAACCACTTTTCGCACTTGTGTTGGTGCAGGAAACCACTTTTGCACTTGTATTAGTGTGGAAAAAACACTTTTCGCACTTGTTTTAGTGTTGAAAACCACTTTTCCCACTTGTGTTGGTGCAGGAAACCACTTTTGCACTTGTATTAGTGTGGAAAAAACACTTTTGCACTTGTGATAGTGTTGAAAAATCACTTTTCGCACTTGTGTTAGTGTTGAAAAACCACTTTTCGCACTTGAGTTGGTGCAGGAAACCACTTTTGCACTTGTATTAGTGTGGAAAAAACACTTTTTGCACTTGTGATAGTGTTGAAAAACCACTTTTCGCACTTGTGCTAGTGTTGAAAAACCACTTTTTGCACTTGTGTTGGTGCAGGAAACCACTTTTGCACTTGTATTAGTGTGGAAAAAACACTTTTTGCACTTGTGATAGTGTTGAAAAACCACTTTTCGCACTTGCGTTAGTGTTGAAAAAGCACTTTTCGCACTTGTGTTGGTGCAGGAAACCACTTTTGCACTTGTATTAGTGTGGAAAATCCACTTTTCGCACTTGTGTTAGTGTTGAAAAACCACTTTTTGCACTTGTGTTAGTGTTGAAAAACCACTTTTCGCACTTGTGTTAGTGTTGAAAAACCACTTTTCGCACTTGTGTTAGTGTTGAAAACCCACTTTTCGCACTTGTGTTAGTGTTGAAAATCCACTTTTCGCACTTGTGTTGGTGCGGGAAACCACTTTTGCACTTGTATTAGTGTGGAAAAAACACTTTTTGCACTTGTGATAGTGTTGAAAAACCACTTTTCGCACTTGTGCTACTGTTGAAAAACCACTTTTTGCACTTGTGTTGGTGCAGGAAACCACTTTTGCACTTGTATTAGTGTGGAAAAAACACTTTTTGCACTTGTGATAGTGTTGAAAAACCACTTTTCGCACTTGTGTTAGTGTTGAAAAACCACTTTTCGCACTTGTGTTGGTGCAGGAAACCACTTTTGCACTTGTATTAGTGTGGAAAAAACACTTTTCGCACTTGTTTTAGTGTTGAAAACCACTTTTCCCACTTGTGTTGGTGCAGGAAACCACTTTTGCACTTGTATTAGTGTGGAAAAAACACTTTTGCACTTGTGATAGTGTTGAAAAATCACTTTTCGCACTTGTGTTAGTGTTGAAAAACCACTTTTCGCACTTGAGTTGGTGCAGGAAACCACTTTTGCACTTGTATTAGTGTGGAAAAAACACTTTTTGCACTTGTGATAGTGTTGAAAAACCACTTTTCGCACTTGTGCTAGTGTTGAAAAACCACTTTTTGCACTTGTGTTGGTGCAGGAAACCACTTTTGCACTTGTATTAGTGTGGAAAAAACACTTTTTGCACTTGTGATAGTGTTGAAAAACCACTTTTCGCACTTGCGTTAGTGTTGAAAAAGCACTTTTCGCACTTGTGTTGGTGCAGGAAACCACTTTTGCACTTGTATTAGTGTGGAAAAACCACTTTTCGCACTTGTGTTAGTGTTGAAAAACCACTTTTCGCACTTGCGTTAGTGTTGAAAAACCACTTTTCGCACTTGTGTTGGTGCAGGAAACCACTTTTGCACTTGTATTAGTGTGGAAAAAACACTTTTTGCACTTGTGATAGTGTTGAAAAACCACTTTTCGCACTTGTGTTGGTGCAGGAAACCACTTTTGCACTTGTATTAGTGTGGAAAACCACTTTTCGCACTTGTGTTAGTGTGGAAAAACCACTTTTCGCACTTGTGTTAGTGTTGAAAAACCACTTTTCGCACTTGTGTTAGTGTTGAAAAACCACTTTTCGCACTTGTGTTGGTGCAGGAAACCACTTTTGCACTTGTATTAGTGTGGAAAAAACACTTTTTGCACTTGTGATAGTGTTGAAAAACCACTTTTCGCACTTGTGTTAGTGTTGAAAAACCACTTTTTGCACTTGTGTTGGTGCAGGAAACCACTTTTGCACTTGTATTAGTGTTGAAAAAACACTTTTTGCACTTGTGATAGTGTTGAAAAACCACTTTTCGCACTTGTGTTGGTGCAGGAAACCACTTTTGCACTTGTATTAGTGTGGAAAAACCACTTTTCGCACTTGTGTTAGTGTGGAAAAACCACTTTTCGCACTTGTGTTAGTGTTGAAAAACCACTTTTTGCACTTGTGATAGTGTTGAAAAACCACTTTTCACACTTGTGTTGGTGCAGGAAACCACTTTTGCACTTGTATTAGTGTGGAAAAACCACTTTTCGCACTTGTGTTAGTGTGGAAAAACCACTTTTCGCACTTGTGTTAGTGTTGAAAAAACACTTTTTGCACTTGTGATAGTGTTGAAAAACCACTTTTCGCACTTGTGTTAGTGTTGAAAAACCACTTTTTGCACTTGTGTTGGTGCAGGAAACCACTTTTGCACTTGTATTAGTGTGGAAAAAACACTTTTTGCACTTGTGATAGTGTTGAAAAACCACTTTTCGCACTTGTGTTAGTGTTGAAAAACCACTTTTCGCACTTGTGTTGGTGCAGGAAACCACTTTTGCCCTTGTATTAGTGTGGGAAAACCACTTTTCGCACATATGTTAGTGTTGAAAACCACTTTTCGCACTTGTGTTAGTGTTGAAAAACCACTTTTCGCACTTGTGTTGGTGCAGGAAACCACTTTTGCACTTGTATTAGTGTGGAAAAAACACTTTTTGCACTTGTGATAGTGTTGAAAAACCACTTTTCGCACTTGTGTTAGTGTTGAAAACCACTTTTCCCACTTGTGTTGGTGCAGGAAACCACTTTTGCACTTGTATTAGTGTGGAAAAAACACTTTTTGCACTTGTGATAGTGTTGAAAAACCACTTTTCGCACTTGTGCTAGTGTTGAAAAACCACTTTTTGCACTTGTGTTGGTGCAGGAAACCACTTTTGCACTTGTATTAGTGTGGAAAAAACACTTTTTGCACTTGTGATAGTGTTGAAAAACCACTTTTCGCACTTGTGTTAGTGTTGAAAAACCACTTTTCGCACTTGTGTTGGTGCAGGAAACCACTTTTGCACTTGTATTAGTGTGGAAAAAACACTTTTTGCACTTGTGATAGTGTTGAAAAACCACTTTTCGCACTTCTGTTGGTGCAGGAAACCACTTTTGCACTTGTATTAGTGTGGAAAAACCACTTTTCGCACTTGTGTTAGTGTTGAAAAACCACTTTTCGCACTTGTGTTGGTGCAGGAAAACCACTTTTGCCCTTGTATTAGTGTGGGAAAACCACTTTTCGCACATATGTTAGTGTTGAAAAACCACTTTTCGCACTTGTGTTAGTGTTGAAAAACCACTTTTCGCACTTGTGTTGGTGCAGGAAACCACTTTTGCACTTGTATTAGTGTGGAAAAAACACTTTTTGCACTTGTGGTAGTGTTGAAAAACCACTTTTCGCACTTGTGTTAGTGTTGAAAACCACTTTTCCCAGTTGTGTTGGTGCAGGAAACCACTTTTGCACTTGTATTAGTGTGGAAAAAACACTTTTTGCACTTGTGATAGTGTTGAAAAACCACTTTTCGCACTTGTGCTAGTGTTGAAAAACCACTTTTTGCACTTGTGTTGGTGCAGGAAACCACTTTTGCACTTGTATTAATGTGGAAAAAACATTTTTTGCACTTGTGATAGTGTTGAAAAACCACTTTTCGCACTTGTGTTAGTGTTGAAAAACCACTTTTCGCACTTGTGTTGGTGCAGGAAACCACTTTTGCACTTGTATTAGTGTGGAAAAACCACTTTTCGCACATGTGTTAGTGTTGAAAAACCACTTTTCGCACTTGTGTTAGTGTTGAAAAACCACTTTTCGCACTTGTGTTGGTGCAGGAAACCACTTTTGCACTTGTATTAGTGTGGAAAAAACACTTTTCGCACTTGTGTTAGTGTTGAAAAACCACTTTTCGCACTCGTGTTAGTGTTGAAAATCCACTTTTCGCACTTGTGTTGGTGCGGGAAACCACTTTTGCACTTGTATTAGTGTGGAAAAAACACTTTTTGCACTTGTGATAGTGTTGAAAAACCACTTTTCGCACTTGTGCTAGTGTTGAAAAACCACTTTTTGCACTTGTGTTGGTGCAGGAAACCACTTTTGCACTTGTATTAGTGTGGAAAAAACACTTTTTGCACTTGTGATAGTGTTGAAAAACCACTTTTCGCACTTGTGTTAGTGTTGAAAAACCACTTTTCGCACTTGTGTTGGTGCAGGAAACCACTTTTGCACTTGTATTAGTGTGGAAAAAACACTTTTCGCACTTGTTTTAGTGTTGAAAACCACTTTTCCCACTTGTGTTGGTGCAGGAAACCACTTTTGCACTTGTATTAGTGTGGAAAAAACACTTTTGCACTTGTGATAGTGTTGAAAAATCACTTTTCGCACTTGTGTTAGTGTTGAAAAACCACTTTTCGCACTTGAGTTGGTGCAGGAAACCACTTTTGCACTTGTATTAGTGTGGAAAAAACACTTTTTGCACTTGTGATAGTGTTGAAAAACCACTTTTCGCACTTGTGCTAGTGTTGAAAAACCACTTTTTGCACTTGTGTTGGTGCAGGAAACCACTTTTGCACTTGTATTAGTGTGGAAAAAACACTTTTTGCACTTGTGATAGTGTTGAAAAACCACTTTTCGCACTTGCGTTAGTGTTGAAAAAGCACTTTTCGCACTTGTGTTGGTGCAGGAAACCACTTTTGCACTTGTATTAGTGTGGAAAATCCACTTTTCGCACTTGTGTTAGTGTTGAAAAACCACTTTTTGCACTTGTGTTAGTGTTGAAAAACCACTTTTCGCACTTGTGTTAGTGTTGAAAAACCACTTTTCGCACTTGTGTTAGTGTTGAAAACCCACTTTTCGCACTTGTGTTAGTGTTGAAAATCCACTTTTCGCACTTGTGTTGGTGCGGGAAACCACTTTTGCACTTGTATTAGTGTGGAAAAAACACTTTTTGCACTTGTGATAGTGTTGAAAAACCACTTTTTGCACTTGTGCTACTGTTGAAAAACCACTTTTTGCACTTGTGTTGGTGCAGGAAACCACTTTTGCACTTGTATTAGTGTGGAAAAAACACTTTTTGCACTTGTGATAGTGTTGAAAAACCACTTTTCGCACTTGTGTTAGTGTTGAAAAACCACTTTTCGCACTTGTGTTGGTGCAGGAAACCACTTTTGCACTTGTATTAGTGTGGAAAAAACACTTTTCGCACTTGTTTTAGTGTTGAAAACCACTTTTCCCACTTGTGTTGGTGCAGGAAACCACTTTTGCACTTGTATTAGTGTGGAAAAAACACTTTTGCACTTGTGATAGTGTTGAAAAATCACTTTTCGCACTTGTGTTAGTGTTGAAAAACCACTTTTCGCACTTGAGTTGGTGCAGGAAACCACGTTTGCACTTGTATTAGTGTGGAAAAAACACTTTTTGCACTTGTGATAGTGTTGAAAAACCACTTTTCGCACTTGTGCTAGTGTTGAAAAACCACTTTTTGCACTTGTGTTGGTGCAGGAAACCACTTTTGCACTTGTATTAGTGTGGAAAAAACACTTTTTGCACTTGTGATAGTGTTGAAAAACCACTTTTCGCACTTGCGTTAGTGTTGAAAAAGCACTTTTCGCACTTGTGTTGGTGCAGGAAACCACTTTTGCACTTGTATTAGTGTGGAAAAACCACTTTTCGCACTTGTGTTAGTGTTGAAAAACCACTTTTCGCACTTGCGTTAGTGTTGAAAAACCACTTTTCGCACTTGTGTTGGTGCAGGAAACCACTTTTGCACTTGTATTAGTGTGGAAAAAACACTTTTTGCACTTGTGATAGTGTTGAAAAACCACTTTTCGCACTTGTGTTGGTGCAGGAAACCACTTTTGCACTTGTATTAGTGTGGAAAACCACTTTTCGCACTTGTGTTAGTGTGGAAAAACCACTTTTCGCACTTGTGTTAGTGTTGAAAAACCACTTTTCGCACTTGTGTTAGTGTTGAAAAACCACTTTTCGCACTTGTGTTGGTGCAGGAAACCACTTTTGCACTTGTATTAGTGTGGAAAAAACACTTTTTGCACTTGTGATAGTGTTGAAAAACCACTTTTCGCACTTGTGTTAGTGTTGAAAAACCACTTTTTGCACTTGTGTTGGTGCAGGAAACCACTTTTGCACTTGTATTAGTGTGGAAAAAACACTTTTTGCACTTGTGATAGTGTTGAAAAACCACTTTTCGCACTTGTGTTGGTGCAGGAAACCACTTTTGCACTTGTATTAGTGTGGAAAAACCACTTTTCGCACTTGTGTTAGTGTGGAAAAACCACTTTTCGCACTTGTGTTAGTGTTGAAAAACCACTTTTTGCACTTGTGATAGTGTTGAAAAACCACTTTTCGCACTTGTCTTGGTGCAGGAAACCACTTTTGCACTTGTATTAGTGTGGAAAAACCACTTTTCGCAGTTGTGTTAGTGTGGAAAAACCACTTTTCGCACTTGTGTTAGTGTTGAAAAAACACTTTTTGCACTTGTGATAGTGTTGAAAAACCACTTTTCGCACTTGTGATAGTGTTGAAAAACCACTTTTCGCACTTGTGTTAGTGTTGAAAACCACTTTTCCCACTTGTGTTGGTGCAGGAAACCACTTTTGCACTTGTATTAGTGTGGAAAAAACACTTTTTGCACTTGTGATAGTGTTGAAAAACCACTTTTCGCACTTGTGCTGGTGTTGAAAAACCACTTTTTGCACTTGTGTTGGTGCAGGAAACCACTTTTGCACTTGTATTAGTGTGGAAAAAACACTTTTTGCACTTGTGATAGTGTTGAAAAACCACTTTTCGCACTTGTGTTAATGTTGAAAAACCACTTTTCGCACTTGTGTTGGTGCAGGAAACCACTTTTGCACTTGTATTAGTGTGGAAAAACCACTTTTCGCACATGTGTTAGTGTTGAAAAACCACTTTTCGCACTTGCGTTAGTGTTGAAAAAGCACTTTTCGCACTTGTGTTGGTGCAGGAAACCACTTTTGCACTTGTATTAGTGTGGAAAAAACACTTTTTGCACTTGTGATAGTGTTGAAAAACCACTTTTCGCACTTGTGTTGGTGCAGGAAACCACTTTTGCACTTGTATTAGTGTGGAAAAACCACTTTTCGCACTTGTGTTAGTGTGGAAAAACCACTTTTCGCACTTGTGTTAGTGTTGAAAAACCACTTTTTGCACTTGTGTTAGTGTTGAAAAACCACTTTTCGCACTTGTGTTGGTGCAGGAAACCACTTTTGCACTTGTATTAGTGTGGAAAAAACACTTTTTGCACTTGTGATAGTGTTGAAAAACCACTTTTCGCACTTGTGTTAGTGTGGAAAAACCACTTTTTGCACTTGTGTTGGTGCAGGGAACCACTTTTGCACTTGTATTAGTGTGGAAAAAACACTTTTTGCACTTGTGATAGTGTTGAAAAACCACTTTTCGCACTTGTGTTAGTGTTGAAAAACCACTTTTCGCACTTGTGTTGGTGCAGGAAACCACTTTTGCCCTTGTTTTCGTGTGGGAAAACCACTTTTCGCACATATGTTAGTGTTGAAAAACCACTTTTCGCACT
>NW_027620098.1:0-17944 GCF_964187855.1 Myxine glutinosa
AGTGTTGAAAAACCACTTTTCGCACTTGTGTTGGTGCAGGAAACCACTTTTGCACTTGTATTAGTGTGGAAAAAACACTTTTCGCACTTGTGTTAGTGTTGAAAAACCACTTTTCGCACTTGTGTTAGTGTTGAAAAACCACTTTTCGCACTTGTGTTGGTGCAGGAAACCACTTTTGCACTTGTATTAGTGTGGAAAAAACACTTTTTGCACTTGTGATAGTGTTGAAAAACCACTTTTCGCACTTGTGTTAGTGTTGAAAAACCACTTTTCGCACTTGTGTTGGTGCAGGAAACCACTTTTGCACTTGTATTAGTGTGGAAAAAACACTTTTTGCACTTGTGATAGTGTTGAAAAACCACTTTCCGCACTTGTGTTAGTGTTGAAAAACCACTTTTCGCACTTGTGTTGGTGCAGGAAACCACTTTTGCACTTGTATTAGTGTGGAAAAAACACTTTTTGCACTTGTGATAGTGTTGAAAAACCACTTTTCGCACTTGTGTTAGTGTTGAAAAACCACTTTTCGCACTTGTGTTAGTGTTGAAAAACCACTTTTCGCACTTGTGTTGGTGCAGGAAACCACTTTTGCACTTGTATTAGTGTGGAAAAACCACTTTTCGCACTTGTGTTAGTGTTGAAAAACCACTTTTCGCACTTGTGTTAGTGTTGAAAAACCACTTTTCGCACTTGTGTTTGTGCAGGAAACCACTTTTGCACTTGTGTTAGTGTGGAAAAAATACTTTTTGCACTTGTGATAGTGTTGAAAAACCACTTTTCGCACTTGTGTTAGTGTTGAAAAACCACTTTTCACATTTGTGTTGGTGCAGGAAACCACTTTTGCACTTGTAATAGTGTGGAAAAACCACTTTTTGCACTTGTGTTAGTGTTGAAAAACCACTTTTCGCACTTGTGTTAGCGTTGAAAAAACACTTTTCGCACTTGTGTTAGTGTTGAAAAACCACTTTTCGCACTTGTGTTAGTGTTGAAAAACACTTTTCGCACTTGTGTTGGTGCAGGAAACCACTTTTGCACTTGTGTTAGTGTGGAAAAAATACTTTTTGCACTTGTGATAGTGTTGAAAAACCACTTTTCGCACTTGTGTTAGTGTTGAAAAACCACTTTTCACATTTGTGTTGGTGCAGGAAACCACTTTTGCACTTGTAATAGTGTGGAAAAACCACTTTTTGCACTTGTATTAGTGTGGAAAAACCACTTTTCGCACCTGTGTTAGTGTTGAAAAACCACTTTTCGCACTTGTGTTAGTGTTGAAAAACCACTTTTCGCACTTGTGTTAGTGTTGAAAAACACTTTTCGCACTTGTGTTGGTGCAGGAAACCACTTTTGCACTTGTATTAGTGTGGAAAAAACACTTTTTGCACTTGTGATAGTGTTGAAAAACCACTTTTCGCACTTGTGTTAGTGTTGAAAAAACACTTTTCGCACTTGTGTTGGTGCAGGAAACCACTTTTGCACTTGTATTAGTGTGGAAAAAACACTTTTTGCACTTGTGATAGTGTTGAAAAACCACATTTCGCACTTGTGTTAGTGTTGAAAAACCACTTTTCGCACTTGTGTTGGTGCAGGAAACCACTTTTGCACTTGTATTAGTGTGGAAAAACCACTTTTCGCACTTGTGTTAGTGTTGAAAAACCACTTTTCGCACTTGTGTTAGTGTTGAAAAACCACTTTTCGCACTTGTGTTTGTGCAGGAAACCACTTTTGCACTTGTGTTAGTGTGGAAAAAATACTTTTTGCACTTGTGATAGTGTTGAAAAACCACTTTTCGCACTTGTGTTAGTGTTGAAAAACCACTTTTCACATTTGTGTTGGTGCAGGAAACCACTTTTGCACTTGTAATAGTGTGGAAAAACCACTTTTTGCACTTGTGTTAGTGTTGAAAAACCACTTTTCGCACTTGTGTTAGCGTTGAAAAAACACTTTTCGCACTTGTGTTAGTGTTGAAAAACCACTTTTCGCACTTGTGTTGGTGCAGGAAACCACTTTTGCACTTGTATTAGTGTGGAAAAAACACTTTTTGCACTTGTGATAGTGTTGAAAAACCACTTTTCGCACTTGTGTTAGTGTTGAAAAACCACTTTTCGCACTTGTGTTGGTGCAGGAAACCTCTTTTGCACTTGTATTAGTGTGGAAAAAACACTTTTCGCACTTGTGTTAGTGTTGAAAAACCACTTTTCGCACTTGTGTTAGTGTTGAAAAACCACTTTTCGCACTTGTGTTGGTGCAGGAAACCACTTTTGCACTTGTATTAGTGTGGAAAAAACACTTTTCGCACTTGTGTTAGTGTTGAAAAACCACTTTTCGCACTTGTGTTAGTGTTGAAAAACCACTTTTCGCACTTGTGTTGGTGCAGGAAACCACTTTTGCACTTGTATTAGTGTGGAAAAACCACTTTTCGCACTTGTGTTAGTGTTGAAAAACCACTTTTCGCACTTGTGTTAGTGTTTAAAAACCACTTTTCGCACTTGTGTTGGTGCAGGAAACCACTTTTGCACTTGTATTAGTGTGGAAAAAACACTTTTCGCACTTGTGTTAGTGTTGAAAAACCACTTTTCGCACTTGTGTTAGTGTTGAAAAACCACTTTTCGCACTTGTGTTGGTGCAGGAAACCACTTTTGCACTTGTATTAGTGTGGAAAAAACACTTTTCGCACTTGTGTTAGTGTTGAAAAACCACTTTTCGCACTTGTGTTAGTGTTGAAAAACCACTTTTCGCACTTGTGTTGGTGCAGGAAACCACTTTTGCACTTGTATTAGTGTGGAAAAAACACTTTTCGCACTTGTGATAGTGTTGAAAAACCACTTTTCGCACTTGTGTTAGTGTTGAAAAACCACTTTTTGCACTTGTGTTGGTGCAGGAAACCACTTTTGCACTTGTATTAGTGTGGAAAAAACACTTTTTGCACTTGTGATAGTGTTGAAAAACCACTTTTCGCACTTGTGTTAGTGTTGAAAAACCACTTTTCGCACTTGTGTTGGTGCAGGAAACCACTTTTGCACTTGTATTAGTGTGGAAAAAACACTTTTTGCACTTGTGATAGTGTTGAAAAACCACTTTCCGCACTTGTGTTAGTGTTGAAAAACCACTTTTCGCACTTGTGTTGGTGCAGGAAACCACTTTTGCACTTGTATTAGTGTGGAAAAAACACTTTTTGCACTTGTGATAGTGTTGAAAAACCACTTTTCGCACTTGTGTTAGTGTTGAAAAACCACTTTTCGCACTTGTGTTAGTGTTGAAAAACCACTTTTCGCACTTGTGTTGGTGCAGGAAACCACTTTTGCACTTGTATTAGTGTGGAAAAACCACTTTTCGCACTTGTGTTAGTGTTGAAAAACCACTTTTCGCACTTGTGTTAGTGTTGAAAAACCACTTTTTGCACTTGTGTTAGTGTTGAAAAACCACTTTTCGCACTTGTGTTAGTGTTGAAAAACCACTTTTCGCACTTGTGTTGGTGCAGGAAACCACTTTTGCACATGTATTAGTGTGGAAAAAACACTTTTTGCACTTGTGATAGTGTTGAAAAACAACTTTTCGCACTTGTGTTAGTGTTGAAAAACCACTTTTCGCACTTGTGTTGGTGCAGGAAACCACTTTTGCACTTGTATTAGTGTGGAAAAACCACTTTTCGCACTTGTGTTAGTGTTGAAAAACCACTTTTCGCACTTGTGTTAGTGTTGAAAAACCACTTTTCGCACTTGTGTTAGTGTTGAAAAACTACTTTTTGCACTTGTGTTGGTGCAGGAAACCACTTTTGCACTTGTATTCGTGTGGAAAAAACACTTTTTGCACTTGTGATAGTGTTGAAAAACCACTTTTCGCACTTGTGTTAGTGTTGAAAAACCACTTTTCGCACTTGTGTTAGTGTTGAAAAACCACTTTTCGCACTTGTGTTGGTGCAGGAAACCACTTTTGCACTTGTATTAGTGTGGAAAAAACACTTTTTGCACTTGTGTTAGTGTTGAAAAACCACTTTTCGCACTTGTGTTAGTGTTGAAAAACCACTTTTTGCACTTGTGTTGGCGCAGGAAACCACTTTTGCACTTGTATTAGTGTGGAAAAAACACTTTTCGCACTTGTGTTAGTGTTGAAAAACCACTTTTCACACTTGTGTTAGTGTTGAAAAACCACTTTTCGCACTTGTGTTAGTGTTGAAAAACCGCTTTTCACACTTGTGTTGGTGCAGGAAACCACTTTTGCACTTGTATTAGTGCAGGAAACCACTTTTGCACTTGTATTAGTGTGGAAAAACCACTTTTCGCACTTGTGTTAGTGTTGAAAAACCACTTTTCGCACTTGTGTTAGTGTTGAAAAACCACTTTTCGCACTTGTGTTGGTGCAGAAAACCACTTTTGCACTTGTATTAGTGTGGAAAAAACACTTTTTGCACTTGTGATAGTGTTGAAAAACCACTTTTCGCACTTGTGTTAGTGTTGAAAAACCACTTTTCGCACTTGTGTTGGTGCAGGAAACCACTTTTGCACTTGTATTAGTGTGGAAAAAACACTTTTTGCACTTGTGATAGTGTTGAAAAACCACTTTTCGCACTTGTGTTAGTGTTGAAAAACCACTTTCGCACTTGTGTTGGTGCAGGAAACCACTTTTGCACTTGTATTAGTGTGGAAAAACCACTTTTCGCACTTGTGTTAGTGTTGAAAAACCACTTTTTGCACTTGTGTTAGTGTTGAAAAACCACTTTTCGCACTTGTGTTCATGCAGGAAACCACTTTTGCACTTGTATTAGTGTGGAAAAAACACTTTTCGCACTTGTGTTAGTGTTGAAAAACCACTTTTCACACTTGTGTTGGTGCAGGAAACCACTTTTGCACTTGTAATAGTGTGGAAAAACCACTTTTTGCACTTGTGTTAGTGTTGATAAACCACTTTTCGCACTTGTGTTAGCGTTGAAAAAACACTTTTCGCACTTGTGTTGGTGCAGGAAACCACTTTTCGCACTTGTGTTAGTGTTGAAAAATCACTTTTCCCACTTGTGTTGGTGCAGGAAACCACTTTTGCACTTGTATTAGTGTGGCAAAACCACTTTTCGCACTTGTGTTAGTGTTGAAAAACCACTTTTCGCACTGGTGTTAGTGTTGAAAAACCACTTTTCGCACTTGTGTTAGTGTTGAAAAACCACTTTTCGCACTTGTGTTGGTGCAGGAAACCACTTTTGCACTTGTATTAGTGTGGAAAAAACACTTTTCGCACTTGTGTTAGTGTTGAAAAACCACTTTTCGCACTTGTGTTAGTGTTGAAAAACCACTTTTCGCACTTGTGTTGGTGCAGGAAACCACTTTTGCACTTGTATTAGTGTGGAAAAAACACTTTTTGCACTTGTGATAGTGTTGAAAAACCACTTTTCGCACTTGTGTTAGTGTTGAAAAAGCACTTTCGCACTGGTGTTGGTGCAGGAAACCACTTTTGCACTTGTATTAGTGTGGAAAAACCACTTTTCGCACTTGTGTTAGTGTTGAAAAACCACTTTTCGCACTTGTGTTAGTGTTGAAAAACCACTTTTCGCACTTGTGTTGGTGCAGGAAACCACTTTTGCACTTGTATTAGTGTGGAAAAAACACTTTTCGCACTTGTGTTAGTGTTGAAAAACCACTTTTCGCACTTGTGTTAGTGTTGAAAAACCACTTTTCGCACTTGTGTTGGTGCAGGAAACCACTTTTGCACTTGTATTAGTGTGGAAAAAACACTTTTTGCACTTGTGATAGTGTTGAAAAACCACTTTTCGCACTTGTGTTAGTGTTGAAAAACCACTTTTCGCACTTGTGTTGGTGCAGGAAACCACTTTTGCACTTGTATTAGTGTGGAAAAAACACTTTTTGCACTTGTGATAGTGTTGAAAAACCACTTTCCGCACTTGTGTTAGTGTTGAAAAACCACTTTTCGCACTTGTGTTGGTGCAGGAAACCACTTTTGCACTTGTATTAGTGTGGAAAAAACACTTTTTGCACTTGTGATAGTGTTGAAAAACCACTTTTCGCACTTGTGTTAGTGTTGAAAAACCACTTTTCGCACTTGTGTTAGTGTTGAAAAACCACTTTTCGCACTTGTGTTGGTGCAGGAAACCACTTTTGCACTTGTATTAGTGTGGAAAAACCACTTTTCGCACTTGTGTTAGTGTTGAAAAACCACTTTTCGCACTTGTGTTAGTGTTGAAAAACCACTTTTCGCACTTGTGTTTGTGCAGGAAACCACTTTTGCACTTGTGTTAGTGTGGAAAAAATACTTTTTGCACTTGTGATAGTGTTGAAAAACCACTTTTCGCACTTGTGTTAGTGTTGAAAAACCACTTTTCACATTTGTGTTGGTGCAGGAAACCACTTTTGCACTTGTAATAGTGTGGAAAAACCACTTTTTGCACTTGTGTTAGTGTTGAAAAACCACTTTTCGCACTTGTGTTAGCGTTGAAAAAACACTTTTCGCACTTGTGTTAGTGTTGAAAAACCACTTTTCGCACTTGTGTTGGTGCAGGAAACCACTTTTGCACTTGTATTAGTGTGGAAAAAACACTTTTTGCACTTGTGATAGTGTTGAAAAACCACTTTTCGCACTTGTGTTAGTGTTGAAAAACCACTTTTCGCACTTGTGTTGGTGCAGGAAACCACTTTTGCACTTGTATTAGTGTGGAAAAAACACTTTTTGCACTTGTGATAGTGTTGAAAAACCACTTTTCGCACTTGTGTTAGTGTTGAAAAACCTCTTTTCGCACTAGTGTTGGTGCAGGAAACCACTTTTGCACTTGTATTAGTGTGGAAAAAACACTTTTTGCACTTGTGATAGTGTTGAAAAACCACTTTTCGCACTTGTGTTAGTGTTGAAAAACCACTTTTCGCACTTGTGTTGGTGCAGGAAACCACTTTTGCACTTGTATTAGTGTGGAAAAAACACTTTTCGCACTTGTGTTAGTGTTGAAAAACCACTTTTCGCACTTGTGTTAGTGTTGAAAAACCACTTTTCGCACTTGTGTTGGTGCAGGAAACCACTTTTGCACTTGTATTAGTGTGGAAAAAACACTTTTCGCACTTGTGTTAGTGTTGAAAAACCACTTTTCGCACTTGTGTTAGTGTTGAAAAACCACTTTTCGCACTTGTGTTGGTGCAGGAAACCACTTTTGCACTTGTATTAGTGTGGAAAAAACACTTTTCGCACTTGTGTTAGTGTTGAAAAACCACTTTTCGCACTTGTGTTAGTGTTGAAAACCACTTTTCGCACTTGTGTTGGTGCAGGAAACCACTTTTGCACTTGTATTAGTGTGGAAAAAACACTTTTTGCACTTGTGATAGTGTTGAAAAACCACTTTTCGCACTTGTGTTAGTGTTGAAAAACCACTTTTCGCACTTGTGTTGGTGCAGGAAACCACTTTTGCACTTGTATTAGTGTGGAAAAAACACTTTTTGCACTTGTGATAGTGTTGAAAAACCACTTTCCGCACTTGTGTTAGTGTTGAAAAACCACTTTTCGCACTTGTGTTGGTGCAGGAAACCACTTTTGCACTTGTATTAGTGTGGAAAAAACACTTTTTGCACTTGTGATAGTGTTGAAAAATCACTTTTCGCACTTGTGTTAGTGTTGAAAAACCACTTTTCGCACTTGTGTTAGTGTTGAAAAACCACTTTTCGCACTTGTGTTGGTGCAGGAAACCACTTTTGCACTTGTATTAGTGTGGAAAAACCACTTTTCGCACTTGTGTTAGTGTTGAAAAACCACTTTTCGCACGTAGGTTGGTGCAGGAAACCACTTTTGTACTTGTATTAGTGTGGAAAAAACACTTTTTGCACTTGTGATAGTGTTGAAAAACCACTTTTCGCACTTGTGTTAGTGTTGAAAAACCTCTTTTCGCAATAGTGTTGGTGCAGGAAACCACATTTGCACTTGTATTAGTGTGGAAAAAACACTTTTTGCACTTGTGATAGTGTTGAAAAACCACTTTTCGCACTTGTGTTAGTATTGAAAAATCACTTTTCGCCCTTGTGTTGGTGCAGGAAACCACTTTTGCACTTGTATTAGTGTGGAAAAACCACTTTTCGCACTTGTGTTAGTGTTGAAAAACCACTTTTCGCACTGGTGTTAGTGTTGAAAAACCACTTTCGCACTTGTGTTGGTGCAGGAAACCACTTTTGCACTTGTATTAGTGTGGAAAAACCACTTTTCGCACATGTGTTAGTGTTGAAAAACCACTTTTCGCACTTGTGTTAGTGTTGAAAAACCACTTTCGCACTTGTGTTGGTGCAGGAAACCACTTTTGCACTTGTATTAGTGTGGAAAAACCACTTTTCGCACTTGTGTTAGTGTTGAAAAACCACTTTTTGCACTTGTGTTAGTGTTGAAAAACCACTTTTTGCACTTGTGTTCATGCAGGAAACCACTTTTGCACTTGTATTAGTGTGGAAAAAACACTTTTCGCACTTGTGTTAGTGTTGAAAAACCACTTTTCACACTTGTGTTGGTGCAGGAAACCACTTTTGCACTTGTAATAGTGTGGAAAAACCACTTTTTGCACTTGTGTTAGTGTTGAAAAACCACTTTTCGCACTTGTGTTAGCGTTGAAAAAACACTTTTCGCACTTGTGTTAGTGTTGAAAAACCACTTTTCGCACTTGTGTTGGTGCAGGAAACCACTTTTCGCACTTGTGTTAGTATTGAAAAATCACTTTTCGCACTTGTGTTGGTGCAGGAAACCACTTTTGCACTTGTATTAGTGTGGCAAAACCACTTTTCGCACTTGTGTTAGTGTTGAAAAACCACTTTTCGCACTGGTGTTAGTGTTGAAAAAACACTTTTCGCACTTGTGTTAGTGTTGAAAAACCACTTTTCGCACTTGTGTTGGTGCAGGAAACCACTTTTGCACTTGTATTAGTGTGGAAAAACCACTTTTCGCACTTGTGTTAGTGTTGAAAAACCACTTTTCACACTTGTGTTAGTGTTGAAAAACCACTTTTCGCACTTGTGTTGGTGCAGGAAACCACTTTTGCACTTGTATTAGTGTGGAAAAAACACTTTTCGCACTTGTGTTAGTGTTGAAAAACCACTTTTCGCACTTGTGTTAGTGTTGAAAAACCACTTTTCGCACTTGTGTTGGTGCAGGAAACCACTTTTGCACTTGTATTAGTGTGGAAAAAACACTTTTTGCACTTGTGATAGTGTTGAAAAACCACTTTTCGCACTTGTGTTAGTGTTGAAAAACCACTTTTCGCACTTGTGTTGGTGCAGGAAACCACTTTTGCACTTGTATTAGTGTGGAAAAAACACTTTTTGCACTTGTGATAGTGTTGAAAAACCACTTTCCGCACTTGTGTTAGTGTTGAAAAACCACTTTTCGCACTTGTGTTGGTGCAGGAAACCACTTTTGCACTTGTATTAGTGTGGAAAAAACACTTTTTGCACTTGTGATAGTGTTGAAAAACCACTTTTCGCACTTGTGTTAGTGTTGAAAAACCACTTTTCGCACTTGTGTTAGTGTTGAAAAACCACTTTTCGCACTTGTGTTGGTGCAGGAAACCACTTTTGCACTTGTATTAGTGTGGAAAAACCACTTTTCGCACTTGTGTTAGTGTTGAAAAACCACTTTTCGCACTTGTGTTAGTGTTGAAAAACCACATTTCGCACTTGTGTTAGTGTTGAAAAACCACTTTTCGCACTTGTGTTGGTGCAGGAAACCACTTTTGCACTTGTATTAGTGTGGAAAAAACACTTTTCGCACTTGTGTTAGTGTTGAAAAACCACTTTTCGCACTTGTGTTAGTGTTGAAAAACCACTTTTCGCACTTGTGTTTGTGCAGGAAACCACTTTTGCACTTGTGTTAGTGTGGAAAAAATACTTTTTGCACTTGTGATAGTGTTGAAAAACCACTTTTCGCACTTGTGTTAGTGTTGAAAAACCACTTTTCACACTTGTGTTGGTGCAGGAAACCACTTTTGCACTTGTAATAGTGTGGAAAAACCACTTTTTGCACTTGTGTTAGTGTTGAAAAACCACTTTTCGCACTTGTGTTAGCGTTGAAAAAACACTTTTCGCACTTGTGTTAGTGTTGAAAAACCACTTTTCGCACTTGTGTTGGTGCAGGAAACCACTTTTGCACTTGTATTAGTGTGGAAAAAACACTTTTTGCACTTGTAATAGTGTTGAAAAACCACTTTTCGCACTTGTGTTAGTGTTGAAAAACCTCTTTTCGCACTAGTGTTGGTGCAGGAAACCACTTTTGCACTTGTATTAGTGTGGAAAAAACACTTTTTGCACTTGTGATAGTGTTGAAAAACCACTTTTCGCACTTGTGTTAGTGTTGAAAAACCACTTTTCGCACTTGTGTTGGTGCAGGAAACCACTTTTGCACTTGTATTAGTGTGGAAAAAACACTTTTCGCACTTGTGTTAGTGTTGAAAAACCACTTTTCGCACTTGTGTTAGTGTTGAAAAACCACTTTTCGCACTTGTGTTGGTGCAGGAAACCACTTTTGCACTTGTATTAGTGTGGAAAAAACACTTTTCGCACTTGTGTTAGTGTTGAAAAACCACTTTTCGCACTTGTGTTAGTGTTGAAAAACCACTTTTCGCACTTGTGTTGGTGCAGGAAACCACTTTTGCACTTGTATTAGTGTGGAAAAAACACTTTTCGCACTTGTGTTAGTGTTGAAAAACCACTTTTCGCACTTGTGTTAGTGTTGAAAAACCACTTTTCGCACTTGTGTTGGTGCAGGAAACCACTTTTGCACTTGTATTAGTGTGGAAAAAACACTTTTCGCACTTGTGTTAGTGTTGAAAAACCACTTTTCGCACTTGTGTTAGTGTTGAAAAACCACTTTTCGCACTTGTGTTGGTGCAGGAAACCACTTTTGCACTTGTATTAGTGTGGAAAAAACACTTTTCGCACTTGTGTTAGTGTTGAAAAACCACTTTTCGCACTTGTGTTAGTGTTGAAAAACCACTTTTCGCACTTGTGTTGGTGCAGGAAACCACTTTTGCACTTGTATTAGTGTGGAAAAAACACTTTTTGCACTTGTGATAGTGTTGAAAAACCACTTTTCGCACTTGTGTTAGTGTTGAAAAACCACTTTTCGCACTTGTGTTGGTGCAGGAAACCACTTTTGCACTTGTATTAGTGTGGAAAAAACACTTTTTGCACTTGTGATAGTGTTGAAAAACCACTTTCCGCACTTGTGTTAGTGTTGAAAAACCACTTTTCGCACTTGTGTTGGTGCAGGAAACCACTTTTGCACTTGTATTAGTGTGGAAAAAACACTTTTTGCACTTGTGATAGTGTTGAAAAACCACTTTTCGCACTTGTGTTAGTGTTGAAAAACCACTTTTCGCACTTGTGTTAGTGTTGAAAAACCACTTTTCGCACTTGTGTTAGTGTTGAAAAACCACTTTTCGCACTTGTGTTGGTGCAGGAAACCACTTTTGCACTTGTATTAGTGTGGAAAAACCACTTTTCGCACTTGTGTTAGTGTTGAAAAACCACTTTTCGCACTTGTGTTAGTGTTGAAAAACCACTTTTCGCAATTGTGTTAGTGTTGAAAAACTACTTTTTGCACTTGTGTTGGTGCAGGAAACCACTTTTGCACTTGTATTCGTGTGGAAAAAACACTTTTTGCACTTGTGATAGTGTTGAAAAACCACTTTTTGCACTTGTGTTAGTGTTGAAAAACCACTTTTCGCACTTGTGTTAGTGTTGAAAAACCACTTTTCGCACTTGTGTTGGTGCAGGAAACCACTTTTGCACTTGTATTAGTGTGGAAAAAACACTTTTTGCACTTGTGTTAGTGTTGAAAAACCACTTTTCGCACTTGTGTTAGTGTTGAAAAACCACTTTTCGCACTTGTGTTGGTGCAGGAAACCACTTTTGCACTTGTATTAATGTGGAAAAACCACTTTTCGCACTTGTGTTAGTGTTGAAAAACCACTTTTCGCACTTGTGTTAGTGTTGAAAAACCACTTTTCGCACTTGTGTTGGTGCAGGAAACCACTTTTGCACTTGTATTAGTGTGGAAAAAACACTTTTCGCACTTGTGTTAGTGTTGAAAAACCACTTTTCGCACTTGTGTTAGTGTTGAAAAACCACTTTTCGCACTTGTGTTGGTGCAGGAAACCACTTTTGCACTTGTATTAGTGTGGAAAAAACACTTTTCGCACTTGTGTTAGTGTTGAAAAACCACTTTTCGCACTTGTGTTAGTGTTGAAAAACCACTTTTCGCACTTGTGTTGGTGCAGGAAACCACTTTTGCACTTGTATTAGTGTGGAAAAAACACTTTTTGCACTTGTGATAGTGTTGAAAAACCACTTTTCGCACTTGTGTTAGTGTTGAAAAACCACTTTTCGCACTTGTGTTGGTGCAGGAAACCACTTTTGCACTTGTATTAGTGTGGAAAAAACACTTTTTGCACTTGTGATAGTGTTGAAAAACCACTTTCCGCACTTGTGTTAGTGTTGAAAAACCACTTTTCGCACTTGTGTTGGTGCAGGAAACCACTTTTGCACTTGTATTAGTGTGGAAAAAACACTTTTTGCACTTGTGATAGTGTTGAAAAATCACTTTTCGCACTTGTGTTAGTGTTGAAAAACCACTTTTCGCACTTGTGTTAGTGTTGAAAAACCACTTTTCGCACTTGTGTTGGTGCAGGAAACCACTTTTGCACTTGTATTAGTGTGGAAAAACCACTTTTCGCACTTGTGTTAGTGTTGAAAAACCACTTTTCGCACGTAGGTTGGTGCAGGAAACCACTTTTGTACTTGTATTAGTGTGGAAAAAACACTTTTTGCACTTGTGATAGTGTTGAAAAACCACTTTTCGCACTTGTGTTAGTGTTGAAAAACCTCTTTTCGCAATAGTGTTGGTGCAGGAAACCACATTTGCACTTGTATTAGTGTGGAAAAAACACTTTTTGCACTTGTGATAGTGTTGAAAAACCACTTTTCGCACTTGTGTTAGTATTGAAAAATCACTTTTCGCCCTTGTGTTGGTGCAGGAAACCACTTTTGCACTTGTATTAGTGTGGAAAAACCACTTTTCGCACTTGTGTTAGTGTTGAAAAACCACTTTTCGCACTGGTGTTAGTGTTGAAAAACCACTTTCGCACTTGTGTTGGTGCAGGAAACCACTTTTGCACTTGTATTAGTGTGGAAAAACCACTTTTCGCACTTGTGTTAGTGTTGAAAAACCACTTTTCGCACTTGTGTTAGTGTTGAAAAACCAATTTCGCACTTGTGTTGGTGCAGGAAACCACTTTTGCACTTGTATTAGTGTGGAAAAACCACTTTTCGCACTTGTGTTAGTGTTGAAAAACCACTTTTTGCACTTGTGTTAGTGTTGAAAAACCACTTTTTGCACTTGTGTTCATGCAGGAAACCACTTTTGCACTTGTATTAGTGTGGAAAAAACACTTTTCGCACTTGTGTTAGTGTTGAAAAACCACTTTTCACACTTGTGTTGGTGCAGGAAACCACTTTTGCACTTGTAATAGTGTGGAAAAACCACTTTTTGCACTTGTGTTAGTGTTGAAAAACCACTTTTTGCACTTGTGTTAGTGTTGAAAAACCACTTTTTGCACTTGTGTTCATGCAGGAAACCACTTTTGCACTTGTATTAGTGTGGAAAAAACACTTTTCGCACTTGTGTTAGTGTTGAAAAACCACTTTTCACACTTGTGTTGGTGCAGGAAACCACTTTTGCACTTGTAATAGTGTGGAAAAACCACTTTTTGCACTTGTGTTAGTGTTGAAAAACCACTTTTCGCACTTGTGTTAGCGTTGAAAAAACACTTTTCGCACTTGTGTTAGTGTTGAAAAACCACTTTTCGCACTTGTGTTGGTGCAGGAAACCACTTTTCGCACTTGTGTTAGTATTGAAAAATCACTTTTCGCACTTGTGTTGGTGCAGGAAACCACTTTTGCACTTGTATTAGTGTGGCAAAACCACTTTTCGCACTTGTGTTAGTGTTGAAAAACCACTTTTCGCACTGGTGTTAGTGTTGAAAAACCACTTTTCGCACTTGTGTTAGTGTTGAAAAACCACTTTTCGCACTTGTGTTGGTGCAGGAAACCACTTTTCCACTTGTATTAGTGTGGAAAAACCACTTTTCGCACTTGTGTTAGTGTTGAAAAACCACTTTTCACACTTGTGTTAGTGTTGAAAAACCACTTTTCGCACTTGTGTTGGTGCAGGAAACCACTTTTGCACTTGTATTAGTGTGGAAAAAACACTTTTTGCACTTGTGATAGTGTTGAAAAACCACTTTTCGCACTTGTGTTAGTGTTGAAAAAGCACTTTCGCACTTGTGTTGGTGCAGGAAACCACTTTTGCACTTGTATTAGTATGGAAAAACCACTTTTCGCACTTGTGTTAGTGTTGAAAAACCACTTTTCGCACTTGTGTTAGTGTTGAAAAACCACTTTTCGCACTTGTGTTGGTGCAGGAAACCACTTTTGCACTTGTATTAGTGTGGAAAAAACACTTTTCGCACTTGTGTTAGTGTTGAAAAACCACTTTTCGCACTTGTGTTAGTGTTGAAAAACCACTTTTCGCACTTGTGTTGGTGCAGGAAACCACTTTTGCACTTGTATTAGTGTGGAAAAAACACTTTTTGCACTTGTGATAGTGTTGAAAAACCACTTTTCGCACTTGTGTTAGTGTTGAAAAACCACTTTTCGCACTTGTGTTGGTGCAGGAAACCACTTTTGCACTTGTATTAGTGTGGAAAAAACACTTTTTGCACTTGTGATAGTGTTGAAAAACCACTTTCCGCACTTGTGTTAGTGTTGAAAAACCACTTTTCGCACTTGTGTTGGTGCAGGAAACCACTTTTGCACTTGTATTAGTGTGGAAAAAACACTTTTTGCACTTGTGATAGTGTTGAAAAACCACTTTTCGCACTTGTGTTAGTGTTGAAAAACCACTTTTCGCACTTGTGTTAGTGTTGAAAAACCACTTTTCGCACTTGTGTTGGTGCAGGAAACCACTTTTGCACTTGTATTAGTGTGGAAAAACCACTTTTCGCACTTGTGTTAGTGTTGAAAAACCACTTTTCGCACTTGTGTTAGTGTTGAAAAACCACTTTTCGCACTTGTGTTAGTGTTGAAAAACCACTTTTCGCACTTGTGTTGGTGCAGGAAACCACTTTTGCACTTGTATTAGTGTGGAAAAAACACTTTTCGCACTTGTGTTAGTGTTAAAAAACCACTTTTCGCACTTGTGTTAGTGTTGAAAAACCACTTTTCACACTTGTGTTGGTGCAGGAAACCACTTTTGCACTTGTAATAGTGTGGAAAAACCACTTTTTGCACTTGTGTTAGTGTTGAAAAACCACTTTTCGCACTTGTGTTAGCGTTGAAAAAACACTTTTCGCACTTGTGTTAGTGTTGAAAAACCACTTTTCGCACTTGTGTTGGTGCAGGAAACCACTTTTGCACTTGTATTAGTGTGGAAAAAACACTTTTTGCACTTGTGATAGTGTTGAAAAACCACTTTTCGCACTTGTGTTAGTGTTGAAAAACCACTTTTCGCACTTGTGTTGGTGCAGGAAACCACTTTTGCACTTGTATTAGTGTGGAAAAAACACTTTTTGCACTTGTAATAGTGTTGAAAAACCACTTTTCGCACTTGTGTTAGTGTTGAAAAACCTCTTTTCGCACTAGTGTTGGTGCAGGAAACCACTTTTGCACTTGTATTAGTGTGGAAAAAACACTTTTTGCACTTGTGATAGTGTTGAAAAACCACTTTTCGCACTTGTGTTAGTGTTGAAAAACCACTTTTCGCACTTGTGTTGGTGCAGGAAACCTCTTTTGCACTTGTATTAGTGTGGAAAAAACACTTTTCGCACTTGTGTTAGTGTTGAAAAACCACTTTTCGCACTTGTGTTAGTGTTGAAAAACCACTTTTCGCACTTGTGTTGGTGCAGGAAACCACTTTTGCACTTGTATTAGTGTGGAAAAAACACTTTTCGCACTTGTGTTAGTGTTGAAAAACCACTTTTCGCACTTGTGTTAGTGTTGAAAAACCACTTTTCGCACTTGTGTTGGTGCAGGAAACCACTTTTGCACTTGTATTAGTGTGGAAAAACCACTTTTCGCACTTGTGTTAGTGTTGAAAAACCACTTTTCGCACTTGTGTTAGTGTTGAAAAACCACTTTTCGCACTTGTGTTGGTGCAGGAAACCACTTTTGCACTTGTATTAGTGTGGAAAAAACACTTTTCGCACTTGTGTTAGTGTTGAAAAACCACTTTTCGCACTTGTGTTAGTGTTGAAAAACCACTTTTCGCACTTGTGTTGGTGCAGGAAACCACTTTTGCACTTGTATTAGTGTGGAAAAAACACTTTTCGCACTTGTGTTAGTGTTGAAAAACCACTTTTCGCACTTGTGTTAGTGTTGAAAAACCACTTTTCGCACTTGTGTTGGTGCAGGAAACCACTTTTGCACTTGTATTAGTGTGGAAAAAACACTTTTTGCACTTGTGATAGTGTTGAAAAACCACTTTTCGCACTTGTGTTAGTGTTGAAAAACCACTTTTCGCACTTGTGTTGGTGCAGGAAACCACTTTTGCACTTGTATTAGTGTGGAAAAAACACTTTTTGCACTTGTGATAGTGTTGAAAAACCACTTTCCGCACTTGTGTTAGTGTTGAAAAACCACTTTTCGCACTTGTGTTGGTGCAGGAAACCACTTTTGCACTTGTATTAGTGTGGAAAAAACACTTTTTGCACTTGTGATAGTGTTGAAAAACCACTTTTCGCACTTGTGTTAGTGTTGAAAAACCACTTTTCGCACTTGTGTTAGTGTTGAAAAACCACTTTTCGCACTTGTGTTGGTGCAGGAAACCACTTTTGCACTTGTATTAGTGTGGAAAAACCACTTTTCGCACTTGTGTTAGTGTTGAAAAACCACTTTTCGCACTTGTGTTAGTGTTGAAAAACCACTTTTTGCACTTGTGTTAGTGTTGAAAAACCACTTTTCGCACTTGTGTTAGTGTTGAAAAACCACTTTTCGCACTTGTGTTGGTGCAGGAAACCACTTTTGCACATGTATTAGTGTGGAAAAAACACTTTTTGCACTTGTGATAGTGTTGAAAAACAACTTTTCGCACTTGTGTTAGTGTTGAAAAACCACTTTTCGCACTTGTGTTGGTGCAGGAAACCACTTTTGCACTTGTATTAGTGTGGAAAAACCACTTTTCGCACTTGTGTTAGTGTTGAAAAACCACTTTTCGCACTTGTGTTAGTGTTGAAAAACCACTTTTCGCACTTGTGTTAGTGTTGAAAAACTACTTTTTGCACTTGTGTTGGTGCAGGAAACCACTTTTGCACTTGTATTCGTGTGGAAAAAACACTTTTTGCACTTGTGATAGTGTTGAAAAACCACTTTTTGCACTTGTGTTAGTGTTGAAAAACCACTTTTCGCACTTGTGTTAGTGTTGAAAAACCACTTTTCGCACTTGTGTTGGTGCAGGAAACCACTTTTGCACTTGTATTAGTGTGGAAAAAACACTTTTTGCACTTGTGTTAGTGTTGAAAAACCACTTTTCGCACTTGTGTTAGTGTTGAAAAACCACTTTTCGCACTTGTGTTGGTGCAGGAAACCACTTTTGCACTTGTATTAATGTGGAAAAACCACTTTTCGCACTTGTGTTAGTGTTGAAAAACCACTTTTCGCACTTGTGTTAGTGTTGAAAAACCACTTTTCGCACTTGTGTTGGTGCAGGAAACCACTTTTGCACTTGTATTAGTGTGGAAAAAACACTTTTCGCACTTGTGTTAGTGTTGAAAAACCACTTTTCGCACTTGTGTTAGTGTTGAAAAACCACTTTTCGCACTTGTGTTGGTGCAGGAAACCACTTTTGCACTTGTATTAGTGTGGAAAAAACACTTTTCGCACTTGTGTTAGTGTTGAAAAACCACTTTTCGCACTTGTGTTAGTGTTGAAAAACCACT